>NC_039367.1:66837743-67003174 GCF_003573695.1 Papaver somniferum
AAAAAACTAATTTACATCTTAGGTTACTCGGATTATAAGAGTATTAAATTATGACAACATAACAATACTCTGTTGTTTGTGTGGTGAACCATCCAATGACCTTCAGAATACAAAATATTTTTATACATTTGTTATCTTTTATCATTTACTCCTTATCCTAGTAGGTGTGGGTGTCCAATGTATTTCCAGACTTGCACCGGCACCCAATCCAATATTTATTTGGTTTCTAGAAATGCATCCATGCCCAACACTATCATACCCGCAAAATTATGGGTGGATTGGGCTGGGTTGGTGGTTGGGCGATGCATGCTCACCTCTGTCCTTATGTGTCTTTTATCTATTTAGTAAGGTTAATTTATTGAGTTGTGGTAAACTTTCCGAGTTAGGTTAATTTTAATATAACGTCTGGATGTGGTCTGTTGTAGATGAAAAAATTCATAAAAAGTGCTTATTGCCAATCGGTGTAGGGATTCAGGGTAAGAAATAACAATCATTAGGAACTTTCTTTCATGAGAAAGATTATTGTTCATCTGTGTTATTGGGTAAAAACTGTTTCTACTGGTTTTGGTAAATTTGGGTGTGTGGATGAGAAACAAATCCAACCTAAAACAAATGCACTGAACGGGAGTACTTTAGATTCGAGAGATCAATCTGTACAATCCTGGCCTAAACCAAGAAATGGCCGTTCCAGTCTTGCTTCGGTCACAAAGTGAAGGAGAATGGTTGGTCTTAGAGAGGGAAGCGAAGAAGGTTTTGAGACCAGAATGGTTAATTCTGAAGGTGTGGCTATTTTATGACTTGTATCAGAATTTGGAACTAGCTTGTGGAATGAAAGCTATCAGTTCTTTGGTGTTTTTTTGGATACTGTGTTGTTCTAACCAAAACTTGTCGTTTGGTCAAAATAGGTAAAACCTATTTATACAAATCATATTGAACGCACCCTGATCTCGTAGAAAGTGGGAGTGATTGAGTAATGGAGAAGTGGGATTATGTGTAAATGTCAGAGACCACGTTCCCACCATGGAAGAAACTGGTTAGTTTACACCCACCACTCCTTACCGCCACTAACTTCCCTGCTTTCTGACACTTTCTTATAATGGGCGTGTTGCACGCCGCACGCTGTAAACCGCCAGACCAATACCCTGATGAGCATCCCCCAGTTTGTGACATGTTTGATGTCTCGAGTGTTTTCATGGAAAACATGTAGCAGGTTGCTATGTGTGGTAAGTCAAAGTCAGGAGACTTTCCACAGGAAAATAACACGTGATGCTATTTGGCTTGTCTTAGTTGGTCGCCCAAAACTTTCCACAGGCCTGTCAATTCTGTGGAGAAGTCGGACGGTCGAGATCGTAACTCATGAGAAAGGGTGGCCATTGATTATGGCCACATTCTGTTGGCGCCTGATGACAGCACAGTGGCGTCATTGGCACATGCCAATGGTGTAGTGGCATATAGCGGCATGCCAGTGGCAAAGTGGCGCCTGGCGTAGCCATTGCAGCTATTTTGGCATATTGGTGGTAGACCCAAATATGGCTCTGGAAACATTGGCCCTGTTGCTATATCAAACTTAAGGCCTTAGGAGAATTACTTGACTTAGTTGGCGTGGAAACTTTAGCTAAATTAGGGTTTGGCATATCGAAACCCTAATTAGCGCGTACGGCATGGCCATGACACGGTGACGCTTTATGCAATCGGTGCCATGGCCACATCAAAGGAACTATGGCAGGCTATAATATGGGAATAACCACAAGGCGCAAGGATGGCCACGGGTGATTATAGAATGGCGCAGTTTTTAGGGTTTGGCGGGTCCCACATGGCCCGTGGCATGTTGTAGGGCCAAAGTAGCGTAATTGGGCCACGACTGCAAATTAAGGTTTTGACTAATGCCACTAAGGCAGAGCCGTTTAGAATATCCTAATTGGAATATGTTATGGCATTTGGCCACGAATAAGAAGTGGGTTAGCACGTTGGCGTGCTATTGATGGCATGTTGACACGATCGGCATGCTACTGCGGCAAAGTGGCACGTTTGGCATGTTTGGCATGCCAATTAGCGTATTGGCGCGGCATGGCATGTTCAGCATGTCACTAGCATACTGGAGCGGAATGACACGTTTGGCCTGCACGTTTGGCATGTTGGTGCGGCTTCTGGAAAGCCAATTTGGCGTTTTGGCGTTATGGCCTTCTGGCGCAACTTTACCTCTTTTGATATTGTGGTAGGTTTAGAGAGACCTGATTGGTCGAAAAAAGAGGGGGACGACCAAGCATAGGCGTGGCCACACTTCTGGTGTGCGTGTGGCGGGTTTAAAGCGACCTGATTGGTCGATGGGAAATAGGACCGGCAAGTATGGGCCCAGCCACAACTCATGTGTGTGTGGCGGGTTTAAGGCGACCTGATTGGTCGACAGGAAATAGGGTCTGGTTGAGCAACATGGGGTGTGGCCACTTGCAAGTGGCGCCGACTGGAGTATGGCATGGCCACACCTTCCTTTGTTGCTGCTCCTATTCCGCGGCTCCTTTTATTCCTTGTTTTCTGATTTTAGGTAGGATTTTGCACCTACTAATCCATGGCGGATTAATTACCTAGTACGCCTAGGCTTAATTTCGACAGGCAAGGTATAATATACTGCGTAGGGCGCAAAACCCTAATTTTTGAAAATTAGTCAGGGTAATATCTAAATCATGTTAATTATCACAAAATTGGTTGAATTATATGTGTTGACACAGAGTTCTTTAAGTTCATTGACAGAGAGCAGTATGATTTCCGATTAAATACTTTATGCAAGGACCTTAACCTTGATACTTGGAAATTCGTGCTACTCTGTTGCGAGTGAACACAAATTGTCGTGCCATATCAACATTAAGGGTTCAGCCGGGGAACATAGCACAAAAAGCATTCAAAGTAACTTATATTAACTGAATAACACAGGCAAGGTTCCAAAATTTACAGAATATCTGGGATTGTTGCTACATGCACCATTCTGGATAAATTTCATGAGAAAATATTGAGTTGCTCAATAAATGCGCGAGTGAAGAGGTTGAACACTCATCACTTTTACGTGGCTCTGTCTTTTTGCAAAGTGACGACCTATTAAATGCGAGGTTTTACAATCTTAACCCTGAACTAAAAACCACCATCAACAATGTGTTAATCAAATTTACCTTGTCGATTCACGACACTTGGTATAATATTTCGGATACTGAGCACGTGAATCATGACAGACCATGTACTTTGAACTACAAGACACGGTAAATTGCATAAATCGTATCCCTTTCACAAGATTCACTACGTTTTATTTGTCACAAGAAATCCGCACTTTCAACTCATTCTTCTCTTTATTCCAGTCTGCAACTAGCTGAATGGCCTAAGGCTCGAGTATTTTTGTCTCCTGAATCATGCACAAAGTCAGCTACAATGTTATCTTTTATTTGGACTATATCAACACCATTTCATCTTTTAAAGAGGCATTGACTTGATAGAAATCATAAAAATGCAAAAAGGGATAATGAAAATATTAAGATTAAGTTTCCCTTGTATTGTTGAACGTTTGGTTTGGAAATGCTAGACCTAATTCCTGCAAGTGGTATTAAAACAAAACAAAGAGGAATAGGACATGAGAAGCTGCAGTCAATGTACATACCTTAGAAGGGTTCCACCCACGTGCAAAATAGCCGTAAAGAAAACCACGAACTACACCAATTGCGGCACTAGCAGATAGTATTAGTAAATTAGAGGTAGCAAACAAGGCATTCAAATCTGGCTTTTAGTTTAGTTTAGTTTAGTTTTTAAAACATGTTATCGCGCGCAATGCTAAAAGTTTATATTGTGAAACAGATGAAACCAATTTCAACTGAATCTAAAACATGATGAAACCGGTTTCATCATGGTTTAAACATGCTGAAACCAAATTCAACTCATGTTCTTACGCAAAAATGTATTGGAATTGATTGTGTGATTATGTTGATCCCAACGTGCATGACAATGGAAAAATGTAAAAAACAGGAAGCTGCAAGACTCTTATGAATAGATAATGAACCAAGCAACACTTATATTATGATATCATAGTTTATGAAACATGGATATCAAACCTGAACTAGTTTAAACAAGATGAAACCAGTTTCAACCCAAATTAAGGCAGAATGAAACCATTTTCATCTAGTTTAAACATGGGTGAAACTAAGATGAAACTAACTTCATCCTAGTTTAAACACGGGTGAAACCAAATCTAAAACAAGATGAAATTGGTTTCATCCTAGTTTAAAAATAGGAAACAAACTCAATCCAATATAAAACAAGATAAAATCGGTTTCATCCTAGTTTAAAAATAGAAAACAAATTCAATTGAATCTAAAACAGGATGAAACTGCTTTCATCCTAGTTTGAAAATATACAACCTAATCTAAACCATACGTAGCTATACTAAGATGAAAACAAATCATGTAATCAACCAATTGTTGATTCAATCAGCAATTGGTTGAATCCAAACCATATTCAACCAATTTTAAAAAAGATTTTACAATGGTCAGTTCTGTAGTTAGATAAAAAAAAATATTAGGTTTAGGAAACTTACGTGTTTTTCGATTATCAATAGTTATGTTGATGATTTAAAAATTAAATTAACTTCTAGTTCTTACGGAATGATGAAATTGAGAAATTATAATGAAATTAGGCATTAAAAATATTTAATCTTCATCTCTATTGCTAGATTAGGGTTTTCAATGCGAAATAGTTGTTTACCCCTGATTCTAAGTAGCATAGTGTCATTATTACTTGTAGTGATACATCTTTATAATAGCATATGAATCATAACCTTTGTTAAAACGAATTAGTGCTTTTACACGTTTGTTTGCATTGATTAGTCTTATTTCATAGAACTTATTACTCTTAGGAAGTTAAACTTAATTGTGCTTTTACACTTTAGGTTTCTTTCTAGGTAGATTTCACAATAGAATCTTTTAATGTTGTTTGTGATAAAATCGGGAAATAAACAGGATACTCTTGTGATCAAGATATCCTAGGACTTTTAGTAAATGAGAGATTAAAATTCCAATTCTAGTCATTGATGAAAATACATGTTTGTGAATGATACTATCCCGTGACCAATTTCTTCTCCTTATTGATTATTCCAATTATTTACTTTGCTTTCAATTACTTTTATTGCTTAGATAAAAACAAAAATTCCCCCCCTTGGTTACTAAGAAACTGAAAATTTGATAAAAACAAAAGCCTCTCTGCGGGAACGAACTCTTTCTTATCACGTACTATATTTATATCTAGTTGAGTGAGAAAGTGAATTATATTTGCACGGCTGACAACCGGTCAAATTTTGGCACCGCTGCCGGGGAGGCATACGGCTTGTTACTAAGTTTTTAGTTTCTTATCATCATTTCTGCTTTCATATTTGCTTTTTGTTTTCTTGTCTTGTCTCTCACTTGTTTGTGAGAATTGTTTTCAGGTACCTAATCCCTGACTTCTAAAGATTGGAACTATTCAAGGTGCCGGATAGCTACTCGAAGAGGCACAATACTCCAACCAAGTCAAGACACGACGGAAGAACAAGAGTTAGAAGTGGAAGAAGAATTACATCTAGAAGAAGAACAAGAGGTTCCATTTGTAGAAGAACCACTAGTTGAAGAAGAAGCAATGGGTGATGCAAATCGTACACTCAAGGACTTGGCTTCTCATAGGCTTGATGCACAACGGTGGTGTATTGAGACAAACTCAACCTTCGAGATCAAGCCGGGGTTGATTAGAGAGTTACCGAAGTTTCGTGGCATGGCGAATGAAGATCCAAACAAGCATCTCATGGATTTCCACAACGTTATCATGGTTATGCTTCCGCCGGAGACTAATGCGGATGGAGCAATGTTGAAAGCTTTTCCATTCTCTTTGGCGGACAATGCTAAGGAATGGTTGTATTATTTACCATCCGGAAGTGTCACTACATGGAACGGGTTGAAGAAACTCTTTCTAGAGAGGTATTTTCCTGCGTCAAAGGCTACTCAAATTCGCAAAGACATTTGTGGGATAAAGAAACACGTAGGAGAATCTTTGTATGAATGTTGGGAGCGATACAAGATATTGGTGGCAAGCCGTCCACACCACCAATTTAGTGACGTGATGATAATACAATACTTCTACGAAGGTCTCCAAACAAGTGATAGATATCTTCTTGATGCAGCGGGTAGTGGTGCACTAGTGAACAAAACAGTGGCCCAAGCTACCGAGTTGATTGAAAGCATGGCTGCAAACTCGCAACAATTCCACACAAGAGGTGAACCAATGGTTAGGCGAGTGCATGAAGTTACGGATTCATCATCACACCGTGATCAAAGGATGGATAACATGGAGCAAATGATGCAAAAGATGGCTGCGGTTATTTTATCTTCATATGGTGAAGAGTTGGAGCAAGCTAGTGCGGTCTTTCCAAATCAACAAAGACGGTATGATCCCTACTCCAACACTTACAATACGGGATGGAGAGATCACCCCAACTTTAGCTATGCAAACAGGCAAGGCGCGGTTCAACAACCTACATTCAACCGTTCGGGTGGATTTCAACCACAACAACAACAATTCCAGCCGCAACAACAACAATTTCAGCAACCACAACAATCGATGCAAAATCAAGGTTCCGATATCGATGCAAAGCTTCAAACTTTTATGCAAGGCATTTATACCATGTTTAAGGAAAGTCAACAAGAAACTAAGAGTGCTATCAAGGAGTTGCAGACACAAATGGGGTCCATGGAAATTGATATTAACAAGTTGAAGGCACAAAATAGTGTGAAACTCCCTTCTCAACCTATCAACCCAAAAGAGGGTGTCAATGCTATTACGTTGAGAAGTGATACACAACTTGTGCAATCCGAAATTACTGATTCGGGCAAGGTGGAAACACCAAAGGAGCCGGTTTTGGAGGAAAAGAGGGATGAAATTCCCCAAACACCCGAGGTACCTATTCCTAACTCTAAAACTCCGGTTTCTACTTATGTTCCTCATTTACCTTTCCCTCGCAGATTTGCAAGTTCCAAGAAGGCGGAACTAGAAAAGGAGATTTTAGACGTTCTAAAGAAGATCCATGTGAACATACCACTCATTGATGCGATCAAGCAAGTTCCCAAGTATGCGAAAGTGTTGAAGGACTTGTGTACCAATAAGCGAAGGCTCAAAGATAATGAAGTGCTAAGTGTGGGGGAGAATGCTTCGGCAATCTTACAACACAAACTCCCACTGAAATGTAAGGATCCCGGTAGCTTTGACATTCCAGTCACAATTGGTAACACCACATTTAACAAAGCTATGTTGGATGTAGGTGCATCTGTTAATGTTATGCCTACATCTATGTACAATTCACTTGAGTTAGGTCCTCTTAAAAAGGCTGAAATTGTATTGCAATTAGCCGATCGCTCTAATGTTTACCCAATGGGTATTGTTGAGGATGTTCTTGTGCAGGTTAATAAACTTGTATTTCCAGCTGACTTTTGCGTGTTAGAGATGAATGAAGGGTCACCGGACTCGTCTCTTCCATTGCTACTTGGGCGTCCCTTCATGAAAACGGCGAAAACCATTATTGATGTGAATAAAGGACGCTAACTATTGAGTTTGATGGAGAAACAATACGTTTCAACATTTTCGAGATGATGAGATATCCTAGTGATGTCCACTCTTGTTTCTCCATTGATGTTATGGATACATTGGCACAACAAGTGTTTGAACTGAATGGTGATGATGCTTTGGAAACCGTTTTGACTACATCCACGGATAATGGTGTAGAGTGTGGTAATGAAGTCATGGAAGCCCTTGGTGATCTTAATTCACTACAAGAATGCCCGGAAACTCATAATATCTCTTTTATTTCTTTACCATGCAGTGATGAAAAGCTTGTACCTTCCATTGTTAAATCTTCAAAGTTAGAATTGAAACCTCTTCCCGATCACCTAAAGTACTTATACTTGGGTGACAAGGAAGATTTACCTGTGATTGTTTCTAACAAGCTTAGTGAATTACAGGAGCAAAAACTTCTAAGGGTGCTAAGGAAGTACAAGACGTCCATAGGATGGACAATTGCCGATATCAAGGGTATAAGCCCTGCCGTGTGTATGCACAAAATCCGTTTGGAGGACGATGCAAAGCCTACAAGGGAAGCGCAACGTCGTTTGAACCCTCCCATGATGGAAGTTGTGAAAAAGGAGATACTAAAGATTTTGGACGTGGGTGTTATCTACCCCATATCCGATAGCAAGTGGGTGAGCCCGGTACAAGTAGTACCAAAGAAATCAGGTGTGACGGTGGTGGAGAATGATAAGAACGAACTTGTGCCAACTCGTGTGAAAACCGGTTGGAGGGTTTGTATTGATTACAGGAAATTGAACGCCATCGCTAGGAAGGATCATTTTTCATTGTCTTTTATTGATTAAATGCTTGAACGTTTAGCTGGACATTCTTATTATTGCTTCCTTGATGGCTATTCAGGTTACAATCAGATTATGATAGCACCGGAGGATCAAGAGAAAACCACTTTCACTTGTCCTTTCGGTACTTTTGCTTATAGAAGGATGCCTTTTGGCTTGTGCAATGCTCCATCTACCTTTCAAAGGTGTATGGTAAGTATCTTCTCAGAATATGTTGAAAACATAATCGAAGTGTTTATGGATGACTTTAATGTCTTTGGTGATTCATTTGACCTTTGCTTGCACAACTTGTCATTAATCCTTGAACGATGTGTTGAAACAAATCTTGTGCTAAATTGGGAGAAGTGCTATTTCATGGTAACTCATGGCATAGTTTTAGGCCATATAATATCTTCTAAAGGCTTGGAAGTCGATAAATCTAAAATAGACCTTATTCGTGTTCTAACCCCTCCCACTACGGTGAGGGAGATACGCTCTTTTCTTGGTCATGTAGGTTTTTATCATAGATTTATCAAGGATTTTTCCAAGATATCATCACCACTTTGCAACTTATTGCAAAAAGATGTGTTTTTTAACTTTGATGAAAAGTGTATGGCGGCATTCAATCGTTTGAAAGAACTTTTGATTTCATCCCCTATCATTAACCACCGGATTGGAGCAAGCCTTTTGAGCTCATGTGTGATGCAAGTGATTATGCGGTTGGTTGGGTGCTTGGGCAACGTGTGGGGAAGATACCTCATGCTATTTATTATGCTTCTAGAACGTTAAATGAGGCCCAACAAAACTACACAACCACTGAAAAAGAGTTATTAGCTATTGTTTTTGCTATGGAAAAGTTTCGCTCTTATCTAATTGGTACTAAAGTTGTTGTCTTTTCTGATCATGCAGCACTTAGGTACTTCCTAATGAAGAAAGAAGCGAAACCGAGGCTCATACGATGGATTTTGCTCTTGCAAGAGTTTGATATTGAAATCAAAGACAAGAAAAGAATTGAGAACATCGTTGCGGATCATTTGAGCCGTCTTGCTGTGGACAAGGAAGCTATCCCATTGCGTGAAAGTTTCCCGGATGAGCAACTATTCTCAATTACTTTGGGAGAACCATGGTATGTCGATATTGTGAATTACTTGGTGTCTAAACAAATCCCAAAGAACTTGTCTCGTACTGAGAGGGACAAACTTAAGAGATTAGGGAACCAATACATATGGGATGATCCATACTTATGGAAACAAGGTAGTGACCAAATGTTACGAAGGTGCGTTCCCGAATCCGATTTTAATTCTATCTTGTCTTTTTGTCATTCCTATGCTTGCGGAGGACATTTTGGGAGTAAGAGAACCGCTTACAAGGTACTTGAAAGCGGTTTCTATTGGCCAACCTTGTTTAAAGATGCATATATATTTTGTACAACTTGTGATAGGTGCCAAAGAACAGGCAATCTAGGTGCCCGAAATCAAATGCCACAAACTTTTATTCAATTTATTGAAGTTTTTGATGTATGGGGTATTGATTTTTATGGGTCCTTTTGTCAATTCTCATGGGAATTTTTATATCTTACTTGCTGTTGATTATGTCTCGAAATGGGTGTAAGCTAAGGCCACCCCGACTAATGATTCTAAAGTGGTTTCAGATTTTGTGCAAGCTAATATCTTTGCAAGGTTTGGAATTCCAAGGGCCATAATTAGCGATGGGGGTTCTCACTTCAAAAACAGGATTTTACAAAGCTTGTTGAATAAGTACAATGTGTGGCACAAGATTGCAACACCTTATCATCCCCAAACAAATGGACAAGCCGAGGTTTCTAACCGGGAGGTGAAATCCATTCTAGAGAAGACGGTGAATCCAACAAGGAAAGATTGGAGCATGCGACTTAATGATGCTTTGTGGGCTTATAGAACCGCATACAAGATACCTATTGGGATGTCTCCTTTTAGGCTTGTGTATGGTAAACCTTGTCATTTACCCGTTGAAATTGAGCATAAGGCGTTTTGGGATATTAAGCAATGCAACATGGAGATGGATGGAGCTGGAAAGCAAAGGAAGTTACAACTCCAAGAGCTAGAGGAGCTTCACAATAATGCATTTGAAAGCTCATGCATTTACAAGGAGAAAACAAAGGCGTTTCATGATAACATGATTTCTAGAAAACAATTTTGCATTGGGCAGAAAGTACTTTTGTTTAATTCTCGCATGCATTTATTTCCGGGTAAATTAAGGTCACGTTGGATTGGACCTTTTATTTTTACTAATGTGTTTTCTCATGGTGCAGTGGAGATTCGTAGCATAGCTACAGGAAAGGAACTTAAAGTTAATGGGCACCGGTTGAAACCATATTATGAGAATTTCACTTCCGAAGTGGTGGAAGGAGCTAACTTTGTAGATGCACTTCCTCTGGAGGAGGCATAGAAAGCAAGGAGATAGTCGGGCTGACGAATTTACACCAAGCGCTAAATGGGAGGCAACCCATAGGATGAGTATCTCTTGTCTTGTATTTATTTCTTGTTTTTGTTTTTAGCTTTTTCTTTTCTTGCATTTACTTTTTTTGTTTTGTTGTCATCATTATGCTAGAATTTCCCACCTTGATTTTCTTTGGACGGTTCAATTTACATTGAGGACAATGTAAATTTTAAGTGTGGGGGAGTGGTTAAGCATTTGCATTGTAAAATTTTCAAAATTTTCAACTTTTTTGTGAAATAGTGAATAAGAAACCTTCAACTTATGGTTAGTTTAGAGTCACATAGTATTCATGTCGCTAAGATTACATCGATATTCTCATAAGAGTGACTGAACTTAGAGATGACAGAAAACATGATCGGGTTTCTTACTTGTATAAGAGTTAAAGTTGGATTTAACCATCCCAGTGGCAAATGAGGTGCAAACTGAATTCGGTATTAGATTTGTGATCCCCTATAGTGGAGACTACCCATGTTACATCATGAGAAGCACCGACCTTCACTTCTTTGTACCTGTCTAAATTTGTGCTTTTAGAGTGTGTGTCACCGTACGTAAACTCCGGGTAGAATGGTGAGCTACCCAACCTCCCACCAATAGAAGCACTATTTTGATCTCTTGAGTGCTATTTTATCAATCATGAATGGTGACATCGAATTGCTAACTTACATACCACTTGTAATTTTGTTCGCAGTTAGCACCATCCACTTTATCTCTCTCTACACCGACAGGTCCATAGAAACACTATCATCATCAACAAGAGGAGCATCACAAATTCGAAGGAAAGTTGAAGACGTTTAAGGTTTACAAGCAACAGTACAGAAATGAACATATTTCAGATTCAAGTAAAGCAACAAGACAAGGAGCAGAATTTTTACAAGTTGAAGACTATTGTACAAGAATGAAGATTATTAAGATGAGAATTCAAGAAGTTTGTGATATCGAGACATACAAGTTATCGAGCGGTAAAGTACTTACACCATGGCCTTTGTACTTTTATTTTTATTTTTATCTTTATTTTGTATTTATATTATTTTCTCTTGTCTCAAAATAAAAAAAAAAAAAAGATAAGAGAAAACTTTTATTAGGTGCAATGGACTCATTGGAAGAAAAAGAAGGAGAAATCATTCATTTGGAGCGAAAATGGCAAAAAGACCAATTCACGGTGGGTGATACTTGGAGCTAGCGAAAATGGAAACGCACCCTGATCTCGTAGAAAGTGGGAGTGATTGAGTAATGGAGAAGTGGGATTATGTGTAAATGTCAGAGACCACGTTCCCACCATGGAAGAAACTGGTTAGTTTACACCCACCACTCTTTACCGCCACTAACTTCCCTGCTTTATGACACTTTCTTATAATGGGCGTGTTGCACGCCGCACGCTGTAAACCGCCAGACCAATACCCTGATGAGCATCCCCTAGTTTGTGACATGTTTGATGTCTCGAGTGTTTTCATGGAAAACATGTAGCAGGTTGCTATGTGTAGCAAGTCAAAGTCAGGAGACTTGCCATAGGAAAATATCACGTGATGCTATTTATCTTGTCTTAGTTGGTCGCCCAAAACTTGCCACAGGCCTGTCAATTCTGTGGGGAATTCGGACGGTCGAGATCGTAACTCATGAGAAAGAGTGGCCATTGATTATGGCCACATTCTGTTGGCGCCTGATGACAGCACATTGGCGTCATTGGCACATGCCAATGGTGTAGGGGCATATAGCGGATGCCAGTGGCATAGTGGCACCTGGCGTAGCCATGACAGCTATTTTGGCATATTGGTGTTAGACCCAAATATGGCTCTGGCAACATTGGCCATGTTGCTAAATCAAACTTAAGGCCTTAGGAGAATTACTTGACTTAGTTGGCGTGGCAACTTTAGCTAAATTAGGGTTTGTGATAGGTGTTGTAAAACACCTAATTTTATATCTATAGTTTATGCCTTCTTTCCTATTTTTCTTGAGAATTATGTATCTTATGTGTGAGTTTGAGTTTATTAGGTGCAATGGACTCATTGGAAGCAAAAGAAGGAGAAATCATTCATTTGGAGCGAAAATGGCAAAAAGACCAATTCACGGCGAGTGATACTTGGATCTAGCTAAAGTGATGTAGCAAAAGAGGTGAAGAATATCTGTCAGTTCCGTGCAACTGACAATTGAGCAAGAAAACGGAACAGGCAGTCAGTTCTGCGAAACTGACAGGCCAAAGATGAATTGGGTAGCCCTTATAGACTGCACCTGAGTGTCTTTGTCAATTTCTACTCCTACACATACCCTAAAATTCAGAGAGGAGACAATTCTTCTCATCATTATCTTCATTACCTGGCGGCTTCATTATCTTTACAGAAAAGAAATTCAGAGTAGTAGAATTTGAGCAGAGAGGAGATGAAGTTGCTAGAGATGAGATATGTATCGATTGTTAGGGTTTGCGAGAAGAACACAGATGAGAGAAAATTCAGACGAATTAAGATGGGGGTTTGAATCTGTTGCAGTCAAGAACAAAATTAAGAAGAGGTTGCAGCTGGAGTTGAATGGAGGAAGAAATCTGACATGGGTTTGGTTCAGAACGATGATGGAACAACTGATAATGATTTAGGGTTAGTAGATGTTGAATCTGGGTTGATTTTATATTTGGGTTTTGGAATTGCATTTGAGCATGAATAGAGAAGTTTCTGAGTTTCTGAAGCTAGGGTTTTTTTGAGTTTGAACTCTCAATCGAGAACTCAGTTGAAGAAATTAGAGTTATGTTGATGAGATTCAAATGATGAATTGATGTTGTGTACTGGTGATGAAAGTGAAGATTAAAGTCGAGATTCAAATGGGTTTTGATTAGTCACCTGATGGAGAAGAGATTTGAGAAGATGGGTGAGCTACTGTGCAGTGATCTGAGAATGGGGTTGCAAGTCAGATGAAGAATAGTATGGTGGTAAGGTTTGGTTTGCATTTGAATCTATGTTGGCAGCTAAATGGTGAAGATACAAGTGTTGTTGTGTGGAGATGGCTGTTGGGATTGTGTTGGTGCTGCTGTGTTATGTAGCAGCTGAAGGCTGAGCTGCTAATGATAGTGGTTCTGAGATTGTTGCAGGTGATGTTGCAGCCAATGGGAGAAAAGAAACTGATGCTGAGTTAAACCTGGTGCCATTGGTGAAGGTCAGATGCAGGTGGTAATGAAACTGAAGAGGGAGCTACAAATGGTGGTTGAGATGTGAATGCAGGAGGAGTTGAAATGCTTAGATGTATGCTTAGGTTTGTCTTGAGGTGTTGGTTACAGGGAAGTGCAATTGCAGTTGCTGAGATGCACATGAGCTGTAGATTTGCTCAAGACAGAGTTAGTGGTGATGTTGAACCTCTGCATTTGGAGTTGTGAGGAGCTGCTGGTGTATTGAAGGTGGTGTTGTTGAGCTTAGGCATGTAGCAGCTGCAGCTGGAAATGGGTACTGTGTAACTCACTATGCAGTTGGGAGCTGAATTGTTGGCGGTGATTGTTGGTTTCTGCAACAGGCTGAAGTTGCAGTTGAGTGCAATTGCAAAGCTGGTGGTTAGGTTGTGGCATTTGTGACAGTTCAGGTGGTGTTGAAGCAGCTGAGATGAACTGAGATGTGTGTGAATGCAAGTGACTGAAATTGGTTCTGGAAATGTATGAGGAATGGTGGAGGTCTACACTGGTGGTGGTTGCAGCTGTGGCAGTCAGTTCAGGTTGCAGCTGAGCATTGCTGTTCTGGTAAGTGCAGAATGGGTATGAGCTGGGAAGATGAGCAGCTGAAATGGCTTTAGGGTGATGCTGGTTATGTATGCAGGACTCCAGGTGGTAGTTGTGTTATTATTACAGGGAATCCAAGGAAGATTGCAAGGATGAACATGGAATTTAGGATGGATGGGTTGTGTAAGAATGGATATGCTGCTTAGCTGAAGTTGTATCTGAAGTTGGTAGAAAACATGGTGTTTCAGGTGCTGCTGATAATGAAAGGACTACAATGGGTGTTTGAGCAGCAAAGAAGTGGTGGTTGAACTGAGAAGAAAACTGAAGCTGGCAGTGATGCACAATCATTGTGCATCAGCAGTTCAGGCCAGTGCAATGGCCTAGACAAAGCCACTCATCCCATCCAGCTGAGTAAGATGCTGACTCGGTCTGACTTTGACCGAGTTGACCCAAGTCCGACTTTGACCGAGTTGACCCCAGTCCGACTCAGTTGACCCGACCGATTTGACCCGTTGACCAGTGACCGTGCGGACTTTGCCGGTCACCTGAGCTGTTTTCTGGCGGTTTTTCCGGCCAAGTTCCGGCGGCGATTTTGGACATATTTTCTACATGGGTTTTTCTCACATATGGGCTTGGTGGACATCTTGCTATTGGACTTTTGGATTTTGAAGACTTGACCTAATTTTGGAAGGGAGAAAAGCTACAAAAAGAAAAGTTTTCGACAACTTTTGATATCACGTATCATTCTTGGAGCTTTGGAGATAGCTACAACTAGGGTTTGCTTTCGTTTTATTTTTTATCTTCTTCAATTATTTTATGATTATGATGAACTCCATTATTATGAGTAACTAAACTCAATTATTGGTTATGGGATAAAAGTTGATTTCCAACATGTTATTTGATTCAATGAATTAGTTTTGTCTCAATACTTTATTGTTTATGTTTCATTATTAATATTGTCATATGATTTGAATGCTACTTTGTTTGAGTCCGGAATCAATTAGATTAGTCTTCATCTCTATTGCTAGATTAGGGTTTTCAATACGAAATAGTTGTTTATCCCTGATTCTAAGTAGCATAGTGCCATTATTACTTGTAGTGATACATCTTTATAATAGCATATGAATCATAACCTTTGTTAAAACGAATTAGTGCTTTTACACGTTTGTTTGCGTTGATTAGTCTTATTTCATAGAACTTATTGCTCTTAGGGAGTTAAACTTAATTGTGCTTTTACACTTTAGGTTGCTTTCTAGGTAGATTTCACAATAGCATCTTTTAATGTTGTTTGTGATAAAATCGAAAAATAAACGGGATACTCTTGCGATCAAGATATCCTAGGACTTTTAGTAAATGAGAGATTAAAATTCCAACTCTAGTCATTGATGAAAATACATGTTTGTGAATGATACTATCCCGTGACCAATATCTTCTCCTTATTGATTATTCCAATTATTTACTTTGCTTTCAATTACTTTTATTGCTTAGATAAAAACAAAAATCCCCCCCCCCCCTTGGTTACTAAGAAACTGAAAATTTGATAACAACAAAAGCCTCTCTGCGGGAACGAACTCTTTCTTATCACGTACTATATTTATATCTAGTTGAGTGAGAAAGTGAATTATATTTGCACGGCTAACAACCGGTCAGTTTGGCATATCGAAACCCTAAATAGCGCGTACGGCATGGCCGCGACACGGTGGCGCTTTATGCAATCGGTGCCATGGCCACATCAAAGGAACAATGGCAGGCTATAATATGGGAATAACCACAAGGCGCAAGGATGGTCACGGGTGATTATAGAATGTCGCCGTTTTTAGGGTTTGGCGGGTCCCACATGGCTCGTGGCATGTTGTAGGGCCAAAGTAGCGTAATTGGGCCACGACTGGAAATTAGGGTTCCGACTAATGCCACTAAGGCAAAGCCGTTTAGAATAGCCTAATTGGAATATGTTATGGCGTTTGGCCACGAACAAGAAGTGGGTTAGCACGTTGGCACGCTATTTATGCATGTTGACACGATCGACATGCTACTGCGGCAAAGTGACACGTTTGGAATGTTTGGCATGCTACTGCGGCAAAGTGGCACGTTTGGCATGTTTGGCATGCCAATTAGCGTATTGGCGCGGCATGGCATGTTCGGCATGTCACTAGCATACCGGAGCGGAATGGGACGTTTGGCCTGCACGCTTGGCATGTTTGGCATGCCAATTAGCATGTTGGCGCGGCTATTGGAAAACCAATTTGGCGTTGTGACCTTCTGGCGCAACTTTGCCTCTTTTGATACTGTGGTAGGTTTAGAGCGACCTGATTGGTCGAAAAAAGAGGGGGACAGCCAAGCATGGGCGTGGCCACACTTCTGGTGTGCGTGTGGAGAGCTTAAAGCGACCTGATTGGTCGATGGGAAATAGGTCCGGCAAGTATGGGCCCAACCACAACTCATGTGCGTGTGGCGGGTTTAAGGCGACCTGATTGGTCGACAGGAAATAGCGGTCGGTTGAGCAACATGGGGTGTGGCCACTTGCAAGTGGCGCCGGCTGGCCTATGGCATGGCCACCCCTTCCTTTGTTGTTTCTCATATTTCGTGGCTCCTTTTATTCCTTGTTTTCTGATTTTAGGTAGGAGTTTGCACCTACTTATCCATGGCGGATTAATTACCTAGTCCGCCTAGGCCTAATTTCGACAGGCAAGGTCTAATATATTGCGCAGGGGGCAAAACCCTAATTTTTGCAAATTAGTCAGGGTAATATCTGAATCTTGTGAATTGTCACAAAATTGATTGAATTTTATGTGTTGATACAGAGTTCTTTAAGTTCATTGACAGAGAGCAGTATGCTTTCCGATTAAATACTTTATGCAAGGACCTTAACCTTGATACTTGGAAATTCGTGCTACTCTGCTGCGAGTGAACACAAATTGTCATGCCATATCAACATTAAGGGTTCAGACGGGGAACATAGCACAGAAAGCATTCAAAGAAACTTATATTAACTGAATAACACATGCAAGGTGCCAAAATTTACAGAATATCTGGGATTGTTGTTACATGCACCATTCTGGATAAATTTCATGAGAAAATATTGAGTTGCTCAATAAATGCGCCAGTGAAGAGGTTGAACACTCATCACTTTTACATGGCTCTGTCTTTTTGCAGAGTGACGGCCTATTAAATGCGAGGTTTTACAATCTTAACCTTGAACTAAAAACCACCATCAACATTAAGTCCCCTGCTTAGCTCGTAACAGTGGCATTGTTGCGGGGTAAGCATGAGATGGTGACAGACAATGATGAAACAAAAAAGGCAAAACATGCGGAGATTGTCAGGGAAAATTTGACTGACCTTGGCAAGAGGCACAAGTGGTCTATGGTCCTTGCGCTAGCGGCTTGGAACGCTGGCGTACTCCCGGCTCGGCTACGGTGCTGGTGACATGGTTCATGATGCTGGTTTGGCCACAGAACTCTGCATCACGGAGTATTAGCGTTGGCTCGGCCGTAGAGATTTGCTTCCCGGAGCTTGGCGCTGATTTGGGCATGACTGAATCCAAATCGGATTCCTTTTCCTACCCAGGATCCCAAGGAGACGTGCATACATAAAGGGAGTCGCACATCCTTTTATCCTTGCTTCGTTGGCTTTGCTTTTGCGGTGGCAAGCCTCTTTTTTTTTCGTTAGCATCCCAGGTGAGTTAATCATCCAAGATAGATAAGTATCTAATCAGCTGATATCCCGTATCTAGAGCCTTCATGTACGACAGGTAGAGAGTTTTCTTTTTCAAGTTTGATCATTTTGTGTGATATAAATAGGGCTGCACATGGGCGGGTATGGGCGGGTATAAGCTAAAACCAACCTCGCACCCATAGACTGCGGGTTTTTTTTTTCATAACCAACCCCGCACCCACAAACAGCGGGCGGGTTTTGTTACCCGCCCGCTGCGGGTTGGGCGGGTATGGGTTTAAACGGGTTTAAACCCGCTTTATATTCAAGTATTTAGAGTAACTTCTATTCTCCTTGATTAAGTGAGAAAAAAAAAACCAAAACCCCCAAAATATTCATATCTAGGAAGTTCACAGATGAAGATTAAGTGTTGAATCTGTTGATTTTTCGATTGTTGTCGATTTCTGGTGAAGATTCGAAGTTGTTGTTGTCGATTTCTGGTGAAGATTTCTGGTAATTGTCGTTCGTAGGTGAAGAAGAAGAACCGAGGAGGAAGAAGAGGAGAGGCCGAACAGAGAGAAGAGTGTAGAAAGTGAATGAGGGTTATCAGTTATCCTATCTACTACTATTAGGGTTTCATAATGGACGACTAGGATTAGTTTTATCTAATGATATATAATCTGCGGGCTTTTTGGGCGGGTATGGGCGGGTATTAGCTTAAACCAACCTCGCACCCACAGACAACGGGTTTTTTTTTTTCATAACCAACCCCGCACCCACAACGGGCGGGTATGGATTAAAACCCACGGATTTAGCGGGTACGGGTGGGTTTGGGTATCGTGGGCGGGTCTTGTGCAGCCCTAGATATAAAAGAGTACCCCGAGATTTTCTTTTCATATCGATCACCACAGGATTGTGTTCATCTCTTTTTAGGTATTGCTCCATATCTTCTTGCAGTTTTCCTTTTGTCTCCTTTCATTACGTAGGTTATTGATGTTGACATAATACTTTCCTGCAGTATATGATGGGAACTCCTAATGGTTATTCTTCCAATTCTTCGGAGAAAAGTTTTGAAGTTGACAAATCCAGGGTTTCTGCATCTGAGGAGGTTTTAGACAAAATCGATACTTTGTTTCGTGAGGCTGGTCGGATTATACAAGGTATGCCTCTCACTCATCTACGCCTTGTTCGGACGCGTGCTCAAGATTTCATGGCTTCGGTTGACATGGAGGAGAAGTGGAGACATGATAAAGTATTTCATCGCGTCAAGTCTCAGTGTGGTGAAGCATCTCAGCAACCCAGTGCCAGGGCTGAAAGATTCGCTGCTCAACTGAAGCGGCGAAGGATCGAGCCTAAGAAACCTCCAGGCGAGAGCAAGTTCAATTACCATGTTCATGACGGTATCGTAATCCTCGACTCTGATGTTGATGAACCAGAGCATCCTCAAGAGGCTGTTGGAGCAGTTTCTGAGAAGGATGTCGGTGCGACCCATGACAAAGAGACTGAAACAACTTTTGGAGGGGATGCCGAAACTACCGTTAGAGAGAACGCTGAGGTAGCCGTTGAAGAGGGCTTTGGAGGAGGCACTGAGGCAGCCGCTGGAGAGGATGTTGAGGAAGTCGCTGGAGAGGGATTTAGAGAAGGCTGTGAAGCAGGCGTTGACATTGATAACTAGTTTTCCAACTGTTATTTCCTTCCGTAGAAAACAATTTTTTCGTAGCTTGTAGATGCTTTTGATACTTCAGTTTTTTTTTTTCATGTGACTGGAGCCATACTTCACCGAGTAATATTCTTTCATTCATGTTGTTTTGATGATTTCATATCTTTAATTGGATGAATGAACAAAATCTCTGAAAGAATTCCAAAACCCCTTTTTGCGAGAAACAAGTTCTTCAATTCTTCCAGAGCGATTCAGCGGATGGAAAGTCAAAACGCATAAATAGCGTAGCAATAATGCTAGCTGGCGGGTCACATCCCGTTCGGCTATTTCCACAATAACGCCTCCGCATGTCGTAGGAAACCGTTACTCAAAACAGGGGAAACAATAGCAATAGTTAAGGGTTTGACCAACCTTTTATCGGATTTTCCCTTGCAAATTACACAGGATGTTTGTAGCATGACGCCTGAGTATGTAGAAGTGTGAGCTGCCACAAGCTGGGAAACACGTCGCGAGAAGTAGAGAAACCTCTTCAGGCGAAAGTTGGAGCCAGATATTCTTATGCCGCCACTTGATGATCTTCTTCCTTGCATATTCCCCTTTTCAGTACTTTTTGAATAAGATATTTCTTGTACGTTTTGATTTTTTTTCTGGTTTCGAATTGATGGGTAATGGTTTTGTGAGGGTTTGGATTTTACTTGGTGCTTTTCCCTTTGAGATTTAGGAAAACTTATTTTTTGAAAGAAAGATACTTTTGATTAAAATCGAAACCCTGATTATGAATGCAAGCAGTGCAATCATTTTGAAGGAATTACAAATATTGCATGAAGAGGAAAATTGTTGAAGGAAATACTAAGAAGAATTTTGAGGCAAGTGATGGCGTGACTTTTTAGACTTTGAAGGGTTTGAGCCACCAGGCATGTATTACTCTGCCGTCTAACTTGTTCGTGTTGATGAGCTTGCAGTAGCCTCCCAAAATGATTTCTGCTACTAGGTATGGTTCGTCTGTGGAGTCGGACGAAGGAGGCTGAGCGGCAACTTTCACTACCATGTCTCCAACTTGGGATGGGTTTTGATGTTGTGCCGCTATTTGATTCTTGGATCCATTATTGTTGACTAAGACAGCTTCCAAACTTTTGATGAAACACTTGAAGGGGCCGGCATCCCATTCACATCTTTCAATGACGCCCGGGTTGATAATTGGATCTAGTCCCCAGGCCTGGGCGGGAGGAGAAGTGACTGGTTGCAGGAAGGGTTGTTCGATGAGACTTACTTGTGTCTGAAATCTGCGTATGTACGTCGATAGGCTTTCACCAGGAAGCTAGGTTACATTGGCAAGTTGTAGATATGGCAGCATGTAGTCTTCAGGGTCGGACGGCTTGTTGGAAATTCTTCCAGGTACGGACACCAGCAAATGACATACTCCTAATTTTGCTTTATTGTTATGCACCCACGAGTGCCCCAGAATCATGTCATAATTTGGGCATTCTTTGACAATGTGGAATTTGTCGTGTGTTAAAGCATCTCCCACATTGATTTCGAGATTGATGTAGCCGTAAGCGTTCATTGTTTCTCCTTCCGGGTTTTTGACCACAATTGGGGAGTGAGTAGCCTCTTGATTTGAAACCCCGCGGATCTCAAAGTCTTGACAGTAACAATGTTGAAGTCAGACGCCGTGTCGATTAGTGCGCTATCGAACTCGATATCCTTCAGGTGAGCAGTGGTCAGCAGTACCCAATTGCACTTTCCAACGGTGTTTCCCGAGAGAGGTTGGGATTTGGGAGCAGTTTCTTCGGAAAAAAAAGAGTCGCCTGCCCGACACGACGCGGTTGAGGGATGTAAATATATCTTGACGCTGCGCTTTGGAGAAATAGAGGATTTCACATACACGCTGCATCATGGACTGCACTGTCTCGTGGACAGAGTCCCCAGAAAGCATACATCTCTTGACTGGAAGGGGATCTCTGTGAACTCCCTCATTGCCTAGTTGAAGTTCTCCCGCGTCCACCTTATCCTTGAAGATGCGTTTCAATCTATTGCATTCATTGGTCGGGTGATGGACGAACCTGTGGTAGCGGCAACTTGGGATTTGTCATTTCCTCTTCAGTTGGCGGACGCCTGATAGGAGGTAGATTGATGGCATCATCTTGAATCCATGCTTCCACGAGTTCAATTACCTCCTCGATTGGGAAAGGGAAATCCAGAGCAGCTTCTACAGCTTCTTGGTGCTGCACATGAGCTTTAGTCGTGGACTTTCGAGGTGGAGCCGCCTGATGTGGTGGTGGTGCACGCTTGGGTGTCTATTTTGCTGCTGGAGCTTTCCCTTTTCCTCCTTCACCCACCACGCTTACATATGGGCCATTGTTATATTGCTTGTTGACGAGGCGTCTGTTTCCTCAAGTTTCGCGTGCGTCTTCACTCTTTTTCGGCCTGGTTCTTTCTAACAATGTTGGTGCTGTTTTGGCCGACCGCCTAGCGGCTTCACGGAGTTCAGAGATTGTCTGGAAGCGTAGATTCTCCAATAAAGCGCAGTAAATGGGAACCATGCCATTTATGCAAGACTCCACCAATTGTTTCTCAGTCACGTTTGGGTCGTGACAATCCAGTGCCTGAATTCTGAATCTTTTGACGTAATCATTTGGATGTTCATTGCTTCGTTGGAACACCCTTCCTAAGTCTGAAAAGGTGATTTTCTCAGACACAAATAAATACTTCTTGTAGAAAGCTGCAACCATCTCACACCAGTTGGATATGCTGTTTGGTGCAATGTTGTTGTACCAGGTATACGCTCTTCCAGTAACTGACTTTGAAAATTCTTTCAAGCGGAGGATATGATTGTATTCGTGCTCACCCAAGGATTATAAAAATCGAGAGATATGTTCACGCGCATTACCAGTGCCGTCATAAAGAGAGAATTGAGGAGAAGAATATCCCCTCGGAAGAGGAACTCTTTGCACATCAGGAGGATACGGAGGTTGATGCTGGTGCATGTCCATCGGGTTTTCTCTGTCTCGATTTCGTAGAAGTCGTTCCAAATATTCACGTGTGATGAAATTGGATGGCTAATTCCTATCCAATGGGCGAGCCTCTTCATCTTCAAGGGTGCGCCCTGCTGAGGTACTAGTGCCAGGGGTATTAAAAGTGCTCCTCATTGGCTCTGGTCGGCGTGGTTTCTGCAGTAACCGCTCCGTTAGTGTCTTGTGGAAAGTAAGCACCTCCTTCTGAGTTGAAGCCATGTCCGTATGAGCCTTAGCAAGAACTTCATGTCTTTCCATCAAATCAGCAATGGTGATAGGGGTTGGCCTCCTCTGGTTCCTCCAGTCTCTCGTCCCGATGGTGGAGTGGCGGCGACTCTCGTGACAACTGGGGGCGTCAAGCTTGAAGAAATATTGGGGATGGCGTCAGCGGCTCTGGCCCTGATGATCGGAGGCGTAACTCCTGAGGGAATGCTTCATGTGCCGCTGGTGCTGATCATGCTGACATGTGGTACATTGATGCCACTGGAAGGGACGTTGATACCAAGGACGTTCTCGCGTTGGTGGCATCAAGACTTTTTGCTGATCCGGATATGAGCTCTACCATCTTGAAATTGGGATTGCAACCGAGAGATTAATCTCCCACTGTGGTCGCCAATTGTTTATGTGTAAAAACTGTTTCTACTGATTTTGGTAAATTTGGGTGTGTGGATGAGAAACAAATCTAAATATAAAACAAATGCACTGCATGGGAGTACTTTAGATTCGAGAGATCAATCTGTACAATCCTGGCCTAAACCAAGAAATGGTCGTTCCAGTCTTGCTTCGGCCACAAAGTGAAGGAGAAGGGTTGGTCTTAGGGAGGGAAGCGAAGAAGGTGTTGAGACCAGAATGGTTAATTCTGAAGGTGTGGCTATTTTATAACTTGTACCAGAATTTGGAACTGACTTGTGGAATGAAAGCTATCAGTTCTTTGGTGTTTTTCTGGATACTGTGTTGTTCTAAACAAAACTTGTCGTTTGGTCGAAATAGGTAAACCCGATTTATACAAGTCATATTGAACGTACCCTGATCTCGTAGAAAGTGGGAGTGATTGAGTAATGAAGAAGTGGGATTATGTGTAAATGTCAGAGACCACGTTCACACCATGAAAGAAACTGGTTAGATTACACCCACTACTCCTTACTGCCACTAACTTCCCTGCTTTCTGACACTTTCTTATAATGGGCGTGTTGCACGCCGCACGCTGTAAACCGCCAGACCAATACCCTGATGAGCATCCCCCAGTTTGTGACATGTTTGATGTCTCGAGTATTTTCATGGAAAACATGTAGAAGGTTGATATGTGTGGCAAGTCAAAGTCAGGAGATTTGCCACAGGAAAATAACACGTGATGCTATTTGGCTTGTCTTAGTTGGTCGCCCAAAACTTTCCACAGGCCTGTCAATTCTGTGGAGAATTCGGACGGTCGAGATCGTAACTCATGAGAAAGGGTGGCCATTGATTATGGCCACATTCTGTTGGCGCCTGATGACAACACAGTGGCGTCATTGGCACATGACAATGGTGTAGTGGCATATAGCGGCATGCCAGTGGCAAAGTGGCGCCTGGTGTAGCCATTGCAGCTATTTTGGCATATTGGTGGTAGACCCAAATATGGCTCTGGCAACATTGGCCCTGTTGCTATATCAAACTTAAGGCCTTAGGAGAATTACTTGACTTAGTTGGCGTGGAAACTTTAGCTAAATTAGGGTTTGGCATATCGAAACCCTAATTAGCGCGTACGGCATGGCCACGACACGGTGGCGCTTTATGCAATCGGTGCCATGGCCACATCAAAGGAACTATGGCAGGCCATAATATGGGAATAACCACAAGGCGCAAGGATGGCCACGGTGATTATAGAATGGCGCCGTTTTTAGGGTTTGGCGGGTCCCACATGGCCCGTGGCATGTTGTAGGGCCAAAGTAGCGTAATTGGGCCACGACTGCAAATTAGGGTTTTGACTAATGCCACTAAGGCAGAGCCGTTTAGAATATCCTAATTGGAATATGTTATGGCGTTTGGCCACGAATAAGAAGTGGGTTAGCACGTTGGCGTGCTATTGATGGCATGTTGACACAATCGGCATGCTACTGCGGCAAAGTGGCACGTTTGGAATGTTTGGCATGCCAATTAGCGTATTGGAGCGGCATGGCATGTTCGGCATGTCACTAGCATACTGGAGCGGAATGACACGTTTTTCCTGCACGTTTGGCATGTTGGCGCGGCTTCTGGAAAGCCAATTTGGCGTTCTGGCCTTCTGGCGCAACTTTACCTCTTTTGATATTGTGGTAGGTTTAGAACGATCTGATTGGTCGAAAAAAGAGGGGGCCGACCAAGCATAGGCGTGGCCACACTTCTGGTGTGCGTGTGGCGGGTTTAAAGCGACCTGATTGGTCGATGAGAAATAGGACCGGCAAGTATGGGCCCAGCCACAACTCATGTGTGTGTGGCGGGTTTAAGGCGACCTGATTGGTCGACAGGAAATAGGGTCTGGTTGAGCAACATGGGGTGTGGCCACTTGCAAGTGGCGCCGACTGGAGTATGGCATGGCCACACCTTCCTTTGTTGATGGTCCTATTCCGCGGCTCCTTTTATTCCTTTTTTTCTGATTTTAGGTAGGATTTTGCACCTACTAATCCATGGCGGATTAATTACCTAGTCCGCCTAGGCTTAATTTCGACATGCAAGGTCTAATATACTGCGTAGGGCGCAAAACCCTAATTTTTGAAAATTAGTCAGGGTAATATCTGAATCATGTTAATTGTCACAAAATTGATTGAATTATATGTTTTGACACAGAGTTCTTTAATTTCATTGACAGGGAGCAGTATGATTTCCGATTAAATACTTTATGCAAGGACCTTAACCTTGATACTTGGAAATTCGTGTTACTCTGCCGCGAGTGAACACAAATTGTCGTGCCATATCAACATTAAGGGTTCAGCCGGGGAACATAGCACAGAAAGCATTCAAAGAAACTTATATTAACTGAATAACACAGGCAAGGTTCCAAAATTTACAGAATATCTGGGATTGTTGTTACATGCACCATTCTGGATAAATTTCATGAGAAAATATTGAGTTGCTCAATAAATGCGCCAGTGAAGAGGTTGAACACTCATCACTTTTACGTGGCTCTGTCTTTTTGCAAAGTGACGACCTATTAAATGCGAGGTTTTACAATCTTAACCCTGAACTAAAGACCACCATCAACAATGTGTTAATCAAATTTACCTTGTCGATTCACGACACTTGGTATAATATTTCAGATACTGAGCACGTGAATCATGACAGACCATGTACTTTGAACTACAAGACACGGTAAATTGCATAAATCGTATCCCTTTCACAAGATTCACTACGTTTTATTTGTCACAAGAAATCCGCACTTTCAACTCATTCTTCTCTTTATTCCAGTCTGCAACTAGCTGAATGGCCTAAGGCTCGAGTATTTTTGTCTCCTGAATCATGCACAAAGTCAGCTACAATGTTATCTTTTATTTGGACTATATCAAAACCATTTCATCTTTGAAAGAGGCATTGACTTGACAGAAATCATAGAAATGCAAAAAGGGATAATGAAAATCTTAAGATTAAGTTTCCCTTGTACTGTTGAACGTTTGGTTTGGAAATGCTAGACCTAATTCCTGCAAGTGGTATTTAAACAAAACAAAGAGGAATAGGACATGATAAGCTGCAGTCAATGTACATACCTTAGAAGGGTTCCACCCACGTGCAAAATAGCCGTAAAGAAAACCACGAACTACACCAATTGCGGCACTAGCAGATAGTATTAGTAAATTAGAGGTAGCAAACAAGGCATTCAAATCTGGCTTTTAGTTTAGTTTAGTTTAGTTTTTAAAACATGTTATCGCGCGCAATGCTAAAAGTTTATATTGTGAAACAGATGAAACCAATTTCAACTGAATCTAAAACATGATGAAACCGGTTTCATCATGGTTTAAACATGCTGAAACCAAATTCAACTCATGTTCTTACGCAAAAATGCATTGGAATTGATTGTGTGATTATGTTGATCCCAACGTGCATGACAATGGAAAAATGTAAAAAATAGGAAGCTACAAGACTCTTATGAATAGATAATGAACCAAGCAACACTTATATTATGATATCATAGTTTATGAAACATGGATATCAAACCTGAACTAGTTTAAACAAGATGAAACCAGCTTCAACCCAAATTAAGGCAGAATGAAACCATTTTCATCTAGTTTAAACATGGGTGAAACTAAGATGAAACTAATTTCATCCTAGTTTAAACACGGGTGAAACCAAATTCAACCCTATCTAAAACAAGATGAAATTGGTTTCATCCTAGTTTAAAAGTAGGAAACAAACTCAATCCAATATAAAACAAGATAAAATCGGTTTCATCCTAGTTTAAAAATAGAAAACAAATTCAATTGAATCTAAAACAGGATGAAACTGCTTTCATCCTAGTTTGAAAATATACAACCTAATCTAAACCATACGTAGTTATACTAAGATGAAAACAAATCATGTAATCAACCAATTGTTGATTCAATCAGTAATTGGTTGAATCCAAACCATATTCAACCAATTTTAAAAAAAGATTTTACAATGGTCAGTTCTGCAGTTAGATAAAAAAAAAATATTAGGTTTAGGAAACTTACGTGTTTTTTGATTATCAAGAGTTATGTTGATGATTTAAAAATTAAATCAACTTATTGTTCTTACGGAATGATGAAATTGAGAAATTATAATGAAATTAGGCATTAAAAATCTTTAATAGCATATGAGTTTTATGTTGTTGATGGTGGTGTCGACTGAATTAAGTTGGCGTTGTTGTTTACGATGGTGTTGGTAGTGTTAGTGATATTATTGATGTTAACGGGGTCAATGGTGGAGAAAGATGGAGTATATATTTTCTCTGTTGGTGTACGAACGATGGAAAAAAATGGAGCATGTAGTTTTTTCTATTGATTTGGGAGAAAAATTCCGGTGGAGCGACAGAGAAATAGATGAGATAAATAAAGAAAAAATATTCAGGGGTACAATGTTCAGTTTTATATTTAAGTTTTTTTGTCCATCTCACCCAACCAAATAGTTTACTCGTCCATCTTGATCAGGTTTGATGGGTTTTCGTCCATTTAACCCATTTTCTCCACTATTTAATGAACTATCTAATGAAGTGACCAGAGTTCAAACAGGGAGTGTAGCCCCTAGTTAGCAATTCGATGAATAATTAGGATTCGCCGTTTTTAATCTAATTCGGACGCACAGCTGTCTTCTGTGTCATGGACTCTGGTTGGACTGAGTCCATCCATGTTGGTGGTATGTATTGAACCTCCGACCTCTACACCCCTAGAGTACTCTCCAACCATTGGACTGTCCGCTAATTGGTGATTGATACTTATTGTGCAATGATCCATTTACACTTTTATTCTTACACTATCTCACACTTTGGGATCTTATTTCGTGGAAAAAAAAACAAATATCAATGAATTTGAAGCTAAGATTTTGGGACATGTTCCTCTTGCAAACCTTTAAAATGAGCGCATTCCAAAATATATAACACTATCATCTACCGATTTTAATTTCAATGGTTAAAAATTTGTTGATTTCAACGGCTCATTTTCAAAATAGTAGATGGTGATATTATACATTTTGGAATACGCTCATTTTTGGTGAGAACATAAAGCTTCTCAAGAGGAACATATCCCTAAAATATTGGCTTCAAATTCGTAATGGTTTAGTTTTTATCCACAAAAACGACATCCAATATGTGAGAATAAAAGTGTGAGGGGATCCTCCCTCCTATTTATATAGCGTAAATCCTTCGTTTAAACTATATTTCATCCATTATGGACCTTTAAAAATGTGTTTTTATTAATTTAACATATGCCAAAATGTCAATACCGAATCGATATTTTTAAAACGAATTATACACGTACGCATACTGTTCCGAACTACTACCGTGTCAAGAACCGTTGACCATATTTTTGACCGAATTTGGCTTATACGAATCCGAATAATACTCATACGTATCACGTTCCGTACGTTTACCGAATTCCGAATTGCTAACCACCAAGCCTTCTCTTCTTTTGTTGGACTACCAAACTCTTTTTAATTCTTTTCTAGCTCAAAAGAATGAGGTGGCTTTAAACACTTTAGAAAAAAAAAAAAAAAAAACTAAGATGTTGGTCGATACTGACGCGCCAAAAAAGCTGACTTTTTGGAAGTCGACCCACAAGTCTCTGCGAAGAAGAGTGGACCATTCCAGACATGAGACATTCATCACTCGACCGGATCCAAGTATTGCTGCACCTAAAAGTCTCCGAGTCTGGGTCACTCATTGGATCCAAGGCAGTGAGTGCTCGTCACGGACAAATGAATGGGAGAAAAAAGAAAGTACAAAGAAAGAGAGAATATCCTTATCATCTTTTTGCTCGATGAGAAATCCATAATGGCCTGCTTACGAAGTTTAAATGAACTAAGACATCAAATCGAAGTATAGAAATGAGACCCACAAAATATTTGTATTTATTTCACTCTCAGTTACTTTCATTCTCTAATACATTATGTTATTTCTCCAAATTGAAACACAAATAGCATACAATTATAATAACTTCCTCAAACAACACGAGAACTGATCAAGAAGAAGAGGAAGAAGTAGTAGGAGAACCTGAAAATCTAGGAGATGTTAGTGGAAATAGAGATAGTAATTGAGGTTCTGAATCTCTAGGAGTATTTGGAATTGATGGTGATGAGGATGGATGTAAATAGAATCCTTTCTCAGCAATTTCCTTGTCTTCTTTATCAACTACAGGAGATGATAGACCAGAAGTTGATGCAGACCGATTAAAACTATCCTGATGAAGCAGTGGTGTAACAGGGCTTAAAACAAGCGAAGGAAAATTAAGTATACTTGGCGATAACAATTCTATGTTTTTACTATCCCTTGGAGAAAACCCACTGTTCTGCTTTTGGTTGAAATTTGATCCGGGAGTGAAAGGACTGATTCTGATCGTATTCTTGAAGCTGTTATTTCTTCTCTCAAATAAATTGAGTCCCTGTTTCCTGGGTTTGTTTTTAATGGGAGGAATTGTGCTCTTCGAAACCGGATCGACGACTGAATTATGTGATGATTTTGTTGCATGTTTAGATGATCCAGTAAGAAATTGAACTACTTGTTTGAAAGAAGAAGTATCAGCTTGAATGAAAGTTGTACTTGGTGGATATGAGTTATTGATAGTAATTTTACCATTGTTAATGTGAGATGCTGCTGATGATGATGATAGTTGAAGAAACAGGTTCTGTTTTTCTTCTAGTTTTGTGGATTTCTCCATTGATCAACACTAGTAGTAAACTTTCTGTTTCTGCAACTTTGTGGACTCGAGAGAGAAAGATGGTTCCTCTGCTTTCTACTTTTTCTTTCCAGAAAGAGGGAATTCATACCAACACAACTTGACATTTGATTTATTATAATAAGATGCTGCTGGGATGACAATGTCTAGGTTGCCTTCTTCTCTTTCCCACTCTCTATTGTTTACTTTTGAGTTCTTTCAGATCTTTCCTGACAGGGTCATCCTAAAATACAAAATATTAAGGAGTCTGATTGAGTCAAAAGTCGTCAATGTTTGGTTCATTATTCTGGGGGTTGACCTGAAAGACCCTACTAACTACAAACCAAATTTTGAAAGTTCCTGTCAAATAAATTTGCACTTTATTACCTGTAACACAGATTAAGCTAAGAATTCTTACTCCAAAACACAATCAAAGTGCTAGCATTTCTAAAGAAAATTCTTACTCCAAAACAGAATAAAAGTGCCAGTATTCTTAAGAAATAACTAAACACACTATATATCTCGTAAAAAATTGTTGGGGGAGGCCACTGATAAAACTTCAGAGAAATACTAATGGGAAGCACAAAGCAGCTTAGACAAAAAAAAAGAAGAAAAAAAACACAGTTCACTAGATGTGAAGAAGTGAATACATACTATACAAGCCTCATTCTCCCAATCCCGTCTTTGCAACCACAAAAAGGGTTTTCCGCGAACAGCACCAAGTAAACTGATTGAAAATAGTCTATTCAAAGTGACCGAGCAAGATTTTTGAACTCATGCAAACAAGATTGCAGTATTTTTTGGCGCTTGTGGAGAGATTGCCTTTCATTCTGAAGGGCGCTGATTGCACTAGGTGCCACAAACATGTCCATGAATTTTTCATCATTCACAGCAAAAAGGTCTATCCCAAGCGCAACCACCAACTTGTCCCTGCTGCTCACATTCACCAGTGAAAAAATAAATTAGATCAACGAAGAAGAATCAGAAAGCAGCATGCTCATGATTGCTTTTGGAAAAATTTAATGGATCAGATAAGAGATGAGCTTACCAAGGAGTTAGGAATCCAGAGTTCAGTGTTGATGGTACACTTCTCTCAATAAGAACTTCACGTATGCGAGAAAAATATTGTGCAGCAGTAGAACAGATGTCAGAATAAGCTGAGCCTGATCTAGAGCCAATGTCACTGTTTCCAAATAAATTTTCGGCGCCATTATGGAGTCGGCGGTGATCCAAATTCCTGCTGTTGCCCACCATTCTTGCGTGCCGCTTCTTTGCTCCAAGTTCATTGCCGTTTACTTGCTCTTTCTTCTTACCTACTCCAAAAACTAAATCACATGGTTGATCAGGAGATGGAGTCTCAGGTACTGTCAGCTGGCTTTCACGAAGAGCGTCTTTAGCGGTTGTACTCTTTCCTGGAGTGGTCTGCTGAGCATTTCTTTCAGGAGGAATATTTTCTTCATCTCCCATTATTTCATCTTGATCAGTTGTCTTACCATCAGATAACTCAATGCAAAATGGAGATACTTGCGCTTGATTGAATCTGTAGATGGATGACCCACCTTGGACATAACTTCCTAATAAGTCGCGTTCATAGCAGACCTGGGAGTATGGGCTTGTAACTGAATCAAGATGATGCCTTATTAGTTGCTTGCACTGGTTCGCGAGATCCTTCACGAAGCAATTGTACGAATGCCTTAAAGCACCATGAAAGCCTACATAACCATCCATATCACCATTGCTTCTTGTATCTGTTTCCGTCAAGAGTAAGATGAACTATTAACACATGGTTTGTAAATATTCGTTGATGCAATTATTCAACAAATGCGTAAATACAGTAGGAGAAGGAAAACAAGAACTGAAAAGGAGCTGCTTACAGTCCGAAGAATCACGACTGTGATTGCGTTCAACAGCAAGATCAAAAAGATTTCTTAAAACATGTGCAAGCCGATCACAAGCAGTATCCAAAAGGGGAGCGATCCAAGACCTAGCAGCAGCACGTGCTATCTCTGCAGCCGCTTCAGTTACTCTCCCACCTCCACCACGGCCAGCATGGGCAAGTAATATATTAGCAACCTGTTCAAAGTAGTTGGATAAGTTTTCCCTTTAACCCAAGAGAAGATGCTAATAACTTCAGTAGTGGAGTAGGCAAGTAAAAGTGAAATTACCTTTTCCCTGGACACTGGTGGGCACTCAATTGAATAAGTAGCACAGCGAAATTCATGCATCACCCTCTCAAATGCTGCTCCTCCATAAAGCTTAAGGGTAGAATTTGGAGGTTTAACCTCGCCACTAACCCCAGGCCAACTGCCAATACCACTCTCCGACTGCTCCTCGGCAGTTGTTTTACCCCATTGCTCTGGGGATGGATCTGCTGCTCCATCAATCAATGCCCCCTTTGTTCATTAACAGGAAACAAATTCTTCTTAATGGTGTTTTTATATGCATTGTGATTAGCAATAGAATAAGAAGGAGAAACAATTAAACACAAATAGGTTTTAAAAAATGAGAAGCATCAAAATTCGTTACCACGTGAGTACTTATAGATGCTGCGTGCATCATTGCAGACCTCCGAAGATAGGCAACATCAGAAGTAGCCCTTATCTTGGACTCCATTCTAGCCAAATCAGTGGTTACTTCATCACAACGCTGTTCCAGCAAAGCTAGGGTTGCTGGTGCAGATTCTCTGTACCTCTTTTGAAGCTCAGATTCTAAGTATTCTTTTAAACAGCCAAAACCAACGAACGGCTTAAACTTTTCTTCATCAAATCCTCCGTTAACACCCTCACGCAGATGACGAAGAATTTCTGAATCGACCTGACCAATTTGTCTGCGGAACTCCTCATTAGAAACTGTTCCCCTGTCCTTGGGCAGAGCCACAAAGTATGGATGTACACTATCTCCGAGATAACCACTAGTACTCAAATATCGATCCACTTCCCACCTATCAGTAAACTCCTGCACATTTCATTACCGAGAAAAATAGCTTCTTAGACTTGTTAGTGATATCACTGTTTCTTGTGTCAGTAGTCATGAATTCCACAAATAAGTATACCTTAAGCCTGTTATCAAATTTGGAGACGACCACAATGGTCCTTTTAAATGTTGGGTCGATTTCCCGGACAGCATCCAACCAGAGTGATGAACACCATTCAACACTGCTTTGTTGAAGAAATACAAGAAGGCGGTGAGGAGGGCTTGCTAAAGATTTCACCATTGACAGGATTTCATCAGGTGTATTTTCTGGTTCACCCTTCTTTGCCTGCATATTGCAGTAAAATCTTCATATCTTAGTTGACAATGATAACCACGATGAAAACAGTATAACACTCATTAATCATGGACGAGAAGTTGCAAAAAACCACCTTAAGAATGAAACCTGGAGTGTCAATAATAGTGAGATTGGGACAATGTGCATACTCAGCTCTCATGACAATCGGCTTAGCAGAAACTGTGGTTTTAGTCTTCTTGAGAAGCGCATCAGTCCTGGATTTGATTAAATCAGCAATTGTGGTTGCTGACAAAACTGGACTTCCATATTCTTCAGAATCCTCTTCCTGTATTCCCTCACCACAGCACAGTGGCGACAAAATTAAAATCATAGCTTGTGCAGTATAAGACAATTGGAATATACACCGAACAAACCCTAACAGTTTAAATTGACCTTTATCATTAACAACAAATGAAAACCTAGATTGAAATACGAACCCTAAAATTACATAAATGGGAAAATTGTTAACAAAACCCTAAAATCCTAAGTTAAGGACGAACCTGAAACCTGCATCGAGGCTCCAAGGCAGTCTGGTCGTGAACCATTTGAAGAATGAGAGGTCTACGAGTACCCATTTCGACTTCACGAACATTGAATCGAAAACCAAGAAGGGCTTCAAGGAGAGAACTCTTGCCATCAGATTGGCCTCCAATGGCAACGATTTCAGGTATGGGGAGTTTCTCACCAAAAGCAACAGCAGCCGCTTGTAAACGATTGTAAGCTTCGAATCTGGATTTAGATTCAGATGTTGTTGTGGTGGAAGAATCCATGGAGTTAGGGTTGCGAGTCCTTCTAGAAATGGAAGGAGAAACTGAAACTGATCTAGGATTTGGGGTTTTTGTAGGGGTTGTTGGATGAGCATTTGAGCTTCCCATTGCCGATGGAAATGTGGAGAGAGAAAGAGAAGAGAGAGAGAGGAGGGAGGGAGGGAATTTGAAATTTTGAATTTGAGTTCGATACTTTGTAAAAAATGGAATGAGACGTCGGATATGGATACTGATAAAGGCCCTTCAAGGCCAAACACGGTGGTTATGTGAAAACTACGGCCACATCCATTTTTAAGATTTCGGTCACTGTGAAACCCACCGACAAAAAAGTTCAGATGCGCACCCATTTTTTCGGTGAAAATTTCTCCCACACCCAGAATTTTTAAAATTGTTTCTTCGCTTATCCTTCCTCGTTTTTTCTTTCATGACTTCCTTTATTCTTCGTCCTCTCTCTTTTAAACTGATTTCGATCAGAAATCATTATGCAGAGAAATTCACGGGTGAAATCAGAGGTGGAGATCGAGAAGATGACGTTGCGGATCGAGTAAATGGGTGATATTGATTGAAGCCGTGGACAATATAAGAGATTTGTTTCTGAAGATTGAGATTATAAATCAGGGTTTCACAGGACCTGAGTTTGTAATTGAATGAAGAATCGATGAAGTTAGAGAACAAAAATAAGAGATCTGATGCTATTGATTATGGGTCGAATCGGTGAGAAAAGATGGGTTAGCTTCTGAGGTTAGGGGTTGAATCTGGTGTTGTTCAAGAAAGTAACTAGTACAACCGTTGCCACGGTAGAAGGGCCGACCGAAGAGCTTGACAAAATGACACCACTACGTGAATGCATGGATTCAGATTTGTAAAGGAAAAAAAATATTACACATGTTCATAATCACTAACATTTCTAGAAGTTTCCTGCAACTCTCTCAAGCAAACAATTCGCAAGAATTACACACTTTAGTATTTGTTTCATATTATTGATCAATTCTATGCCCCTCATTCGTTTTGTGATATCCAAAAGAAAGCAACTTTGAAAAATTGAAAGAGATGGTGATTCAGAATTAGTGAAGGCATGGTTAATTTGCACACACATATATTCGAATTGCAGTGCCAAAAATAATATCAACCACAGAGAGATGCAAAGACAAAGGGAATAACAATCATCAATATGAAATAGATAGATAGACAGCTTGGCAGTAGGAACCACCCCTAAGTTGAGCAATTCCAATTTTACAAGGAAAACATGTACATATGGTATTTCCAACTGAAGAACCAAATTAACCTTTATAGCAATTTTTGTTTTGGATCACTGAAGTTATTTTGGAAAATTCTCCGGAACTTGTAAAAAGTAATACAACATCAAGGAACTCAACTTTTTGTCCCTTGCCATGTGGCCTGGTTGGTCTGAATCCTCCAAGCTTCTATCAATGGCGGAAAGTTTTTACCACCTGTTTGATACCCAGCCGAGTGGGCAACTGGTTAGGTGAGATGAGCATGTTGTACAATAGCACATACGACCACACCTGAAATTTTATGAATACATCTCCATGAATAAGTTCATATTTTTGACTTTCTAAAAAGAAATATTTCATTCAGAATAGCAGTATAAGAACTCGTAAGAATAAACGGAGAACTAAATGACTCAGACCTATGGCTATAGTGACATCTACCAATGCATCAGGAAACTCATTCAGGTATTAATCGAAATATGGAGTTGCCTAAGAGATCCCTATCAGAAGACTTAAATCCTCCAATTGAAGAGGTGGGTCAATGATGCTAGGTTAAAGTCTTTCTCAAAAGAGATGCCACAACTTGGATAGCATGGTTTGAGTCACCCAAGAGGGTAAACAAGTTCAAGAAAGCTGAGTGGTGTTAACGATTAATTATATTGCCACGGTTAACTCACAGATGTATAAGACCCTTGCATCTCACCCAACGGATATATTCTGACTAGAAAATATACTGATCAGCAATAAGGGGTAATGTAACATGAGATACAGATTAAGCAAGCCAGTAGTTAGATAGTGGGAAAGCATGATAAGGTGCTTACGGAACAAAAACAGCATTGTACTCCTGCTCCAAGCATATGACACACAGATCTGGCATGAGATGATCCTTCTTTGAATTTTCAGTTTCTATCTTTCCATTTGAGTCTGTATATTTAATTTGATAGTTACATGACTATCATAAACACACTATGATCACATGACAAGTTCAAAGCTACCTTCATTATCCGGCTGTAACCTTCGCATAGCAGTGGCAGCAAGAACCCTTAAAGTAGAACAGCCCCGTTTCAATAAGAAAATGGTTTCAACATTGAGTAACTAAGCCATATTGCTCAACTTATGCAGCTCAGTCAATAAAATATTAGTAAAACACTAAAACCAATTCATGTTTCAGCAATTAACTGCCCTTCAGGTTTTCCAATATTGTGAATTTTAATATGGTTACCAAGCGAAATATGATTGCATATTTAGTTAGAGAATCTAAAATTTGAACCAATCTACCAAGCTTCAAAAAATTAAGGTTTAAGTTGCCTTGCAAGTATAATAAGTAAAAAAAATGAAAACTGTATCGTTTCTGCAAATCCCGACGACGTATTCATTGCAGGATATACTGAATAACATGCTTATCCAGTAGATAAACCCCAAAGACAGTGAATTTACCATGTTTTACAGTGAAAACCTATAAAATTTAGTTCGGCAGTAAAACAAATAAGTTACACATGTTCACCAATTTGAGCTGAACTACCTTTTGGTCTACTACTGAATGCTCAGACCTCTTTCCTGCATTAGCAACACCACCATTATAGTATTATTACTAAGTTCAGTTACGCTTCAAAACAATCAGTCCTCTCTTAACTGCAATATTATATTTGCTTACTAAATGACCCTCTACACATTCAAACCGAGCTCTTACCAGCACAATTAACTTCATCTGCAACCCAGTATAGTCCCATCATCTCATAAATTAAACAACACCAGCAGAACTGGCTCATGTCTCAATATCATCTCAGCTTGCATCTCCATTACAGTCTCAGTATCACTCTCTTAGTCTCAATCATCTCCATTATTGCAATAACAATATATTCATATCTTGTAAACACCCACTTGCAACTCATTGCCATTTCAGTGCAGCTGACTAACACTATCAAGCCCTTACTCTCAACTGTTGATGCAAAGCAAATTTCAAAACTCAATTCTTGTTCCATCTCCAATATGTACCAATCACTTGAATTCAATCACAAACTTAACTACAACTACAACTCCATTAACAATTCATGTGAACTCAGATGTGAATATATATAACTTTACTCAGTTAACCAAGAAAAACCATTACTTCAAATTAGTTCCACTCAAGCAACTGATATCAATTGCTGCTTCACTTTGATTCGATTCAGCTACCCATCTCAAGACCATCAACAATTTCCCATTTCAATTCAACCAACACCTAAAAAATTCTTCATCACCATCACTAATTCTCAGAAACCTTAAAATACAAGCTTAAATCCTCTTTTCCCTTGCTCGAGTTCAAATCTTAATTCAGGTCTTCAAATCATGCAAACCCATCCTTTAATTTCTCAACATCCATCCCTAATTGAATTCCTAATTAATTTTGAAAACCCTAATTCGCTCAGATTAGGTTCACTCATATTCGACTTAAAGATGAGGTTCTTTTGGTGGGAATGAAATTGGTGGTGTTACTGATGGTGATGGTGTTGCTGGTGGTTCAAATTTGAATCAGAAATCTCTTTCTTCCACTCACCGAATCTGAGTCAAACCCATTAATCAACAAAATCCATATCAGAACCATAGAGACATCATTTTCTTCTTGATCTGGTTCAAATTCAGTCTAAAACGATCATTAGATCCTCTATTACCATCGGTGCTTTACTGATTTCTCTCTCGAAATCTCTCAATTCCGTAGCAAGCAGCAGCAGTAGATGAAGTCGGGCATTAGCTTTTTAAGAAAATGCTTGGAGGAAAAAAAATCGAAGGAGAAGGAAGAAAAAGAGAAAAAAAAAAAAAGAAACTAAAATTTGGGGGTGGCCGAGAGTCGACTCCACGACCTTTGTGTCAATTTGTCAAAATTCCAGCTATATGAGGGGCATTTTTGGTTTTTCAGTCCTAACCATTTCCAATCTTTTTGTTTCAATTTGATGACTTAGATTTTACAAAAAAGTGGCCATATAAGGTCCTTCCTCGCTTCGCTCGGTCGGCCCAATGAAGGAAGTATCAGGTGAATCTGAGATGGGTTTGTGTGTGAATACAATATCAGTAAGATAGGGTGATGAGATCGTGTTGATGGTGGAGCTGTTAGCTATTGAGGATTCTCGTGGTGATTGAGACGATAAGGTTTGAATTTGTTGAAGATTTAGGTTATTATGAACTGATGGAGGTTAAAAAGATGATTCAGAGTATGAGAAGGGTTTGAATTTAGTTTGTCATCAACTAAATTCAGGGATTTTTGTACTCGGATTCAAATTAAGTTTTGTATGGAATTCAGAGTACAGGAAGGTGAAAATGTTGTTGGCTGTAGAGAAATGGGAAAGGTGTTAATGTTGTTTGGTTTGTATGGGAGATATTGAAACAGGAAAGAAGATGATGATGCTGTTATGATTGCATAACCTGTCATGCAGTCGAGAAAATGTCTGCATAACATATTATGCAGTCGTGAAAGTAGATGCATAACCTATTATGCATCTACAAAATTTGTTGCATAACTTGTTATACAGTCCAGAAAACGGTTGCTTGACACGTTATGCACCAACTTTTTTGTCACTATTGAAACCAACAAAAACAAAGACTGCATAACTTGTCATGCACCTACAATAATATCTACATAACATGTTATGCAGTCGTGAAAATGGATGCATAACCTGTTATGCATCCGAAAATATGGCTGCATAATGCATTATGCATCAATTTTATCTGTATGCACTAAAATCAACCAAAACAATGGCTACATAACCTGTTATAGATGCATAACTTGTTATGTAGTCGAGAAAGTGGTTGCATAATTCGTTATGCGTCTGCTTTTTCTGTTGGATTCAGGCATATACATCGTTTTAGTGGCTGCATAACCAAAATAATTGATGCATGAAAAAAAAATATGGCTGCATAACGTGTTATGCATCTTTTGTGGTGTATGCTTATTGTGTCATGCATCTTTTTTGGAGGCTGCATAACGAATATGTAGTCAGTTTTCGAAATGTTTCCCTAAAATGATGATCACCTCCGATTTTTTCGTGAAAAACAAAAATTTGATGTTGTTGTTTGTGCTCGTTGTGTAGCTCTCTTTAAAAGCTTTCCAACGAAATAAAATTTGTTAAATTCTAAGGCGCGTATTTTTAGATATGTTATATTCAAGTTTACTTTACAATTATACCCCTGAAAAAATAGTATACATAACGAGTTATCTATTGATTCTTAATAATTTCGGATAATTTTGGGTGTCACAGAAACTAAAATTAATTGTGGGCCTGACAATAAGAATATTATTTATTTTGGGCCTGCGTTTAATTTTCTCACGGTTGGCTATAACTTAAATGTAGCCAAGCGAAATGAAAGAGAAATTGCACCTCACTATGGAAAATAGACATTGCTTAGCTTATTCAGACGAAAACTCAGTCAAAATTGTAATACAGAAACTGATTTTTCGTGTACTGTTTTTTATTTCGGATATACAGGGGGAATTGGGAAATTCCTAAATTTTAGGTGTGTTAAATAAAAGAAGCGGATACGTTTTCGTCCAAAACCGTACAGAAACTTAGTTCTTGTATAGTAAAGTTCTACACGGAAAGTGAGTTGTCCTATCGCTTAGCTTAAGGATGAATCAGATCCGATTCAGTACTCTTTAGTGAAATGAAGTGAAGAGAAATCGCCACATTAAATCCAAGCGAAGTGCCATAATAATTGGATTCTGCTATAATTAAGCTATAGCAAAGTGAAAACATCAACCATAATGCTTGGTTGTAATAACATTTATCACTTATCATTTCACCATCCTATTTTCAGGGTTGCATTTTTTTTATTTATTTTTTTATTTTGAAGCTACTTGGGTTGTGGGATATCAGATGTTCTAGTGTCTTGAAAATGATTAAGATTAAGTTATCCTTTTTTCGAAAAAGTTTGTCTTACTACTTATTAAACTGCGAAATCTAATTTATATTAAAATGGATAAATTATCTTTTACGCTAAGCATTTAGTTTGTCATAAAAAGGAGACTGCACCTTTTCTGGGTTATGACCAACCTAGCGGGTATGGGAGTAGAGGTTTAGTGAAAAAACCTTATGCCAAAATGGTTTATAATTTTTGATCGAAAAAATCTATATCGGCTAGGTCAATCGAGTTGGACCTAGTTGATTAGAGCTTTATTTTTTGCTCGTGTAGAATACGTTACAATCGTCCACATTCTGAACCTTATACCTAGACACTTATGAATCTTGTTTTTCATTTGAAGAACACACTACAATTAGCTAAGTTGTGACCTTTGTACCTAGCTAATTAGAACCTTATTCTTCATTGAAGTCAGCAAGTTTGTGAATCTTGGACCTAGCTGATTGTGGATATTGTTCTTTGTTTTGAAAAACACATTACAAACGGGTAGGTTGAACATCTTGGACCTAGCCAATTGTGAGTCTTCCTCATCCGCATCTTTATTAATATCAGCATCACATTCGTCAGAAAGTTCATCCAACTGTTCCTCTAGGCGTGTCTCCCAGTTGTTCACAGTTTTAGATGATTCCTTGGATGTGATAGTTTTCTCACGTGAACCCAAACCATGAAAGTCGACCGAATGATTTTGTACTGGTTATATGTTTATCGAGATTTTACTCTTGTCCATATAGTCATATTGCTTCAAACACATACTTATTAGGTATTAAACGTGTTTGCATGCTCTGATACCAATTGAAAACACCGGGGGTACCAAAATACACCACCAACCTTTTTCGTAGGAAACATGTATGGAAAAAACCTAAATACAATTTCGAGAGTTCAACTTAGTGAATCTCGATCAAGGAATAATATCCAGAGTTATATCTCTTTCTCTCACAATCAGAAAGTTTACAGAACCGAATCCGTGAACCTGATATACGTGTGAGAGTTTTTGGAAGATCTCAAAAATCAATACCCAAGAAACAATCAAGTTGTATCCAACAAACAAGGATAGATGTATCTACTTTGATTGATTACGTACAACCTGTGATATTTCAATTATAAAGATAAACAATATAATGCGGAAAAAGAAATAACACATACACCATAAGTTTTGTTAACGAGGAAACCGCAAATGCATAAAAATCCCGGACCTAGTCCAGATTGAACACCAAACTGTATTAAGCCGCTACAGAGCTAGCCTACTACCAATTAACTTCGGACGGGGATGTGGTTGAGACCGAATTAAACCCTCACAACAATTTAGTTATATTCGCGCTCCTTACGACTCTTGAATCCCAGCAGGGCTCCGCACAAATGATTCAATTAGCTGACGTCATTTACAGCCTAAGAGTTGCTTCAACTCAGTTGAAGACTTTAAACCAATCTGCCTCCCACAGATAAGCCTATATGTGTGATTTATTTTTTGATCGTAGATCAAGGTGAGACTGGAAATCGAAAGCAATAGACAAAGTATAGCTAACCTCAAAATCCGGACTTATGCTACCGAAGTGCAGCCTAGATTATTATTCACTTTGCAAGTAGTAAACTTGTCGAATCAATCAAAGTTTGAGACGAAGAGAACTTTGATTATTTCTATTTATCTTGTTGAAGTGAGCAGATCAATAATCGAACAAGATTAGGATACTCGAGCTATCAGGATAAAAGATAGCTGGAGCTGGCTTCACGAATCCCCATGAAGTCTTTTTTGTCGCTAAACCCTATAAGGGTTTTAGGAAGAGGACGACTCTAGTTTACAACTAGGACACACAAAGATAGTGTCGGGATTCAAAGATCCAAGTTTTTTGAGGTTCCCATTTTATAAACTTTCAAAGCATAGGTTGCTTTAGGTTTAAGCTAAGATAACTTTGGAACCAAGCAAACAATGTCCACCGTTAGATGAATCTTTGAAATGTAACTGACATATCCAGATTTACACTCTGGTTATTTTGAACCGTAACTAAACCGTGTACAAAGACGACGTTCATGAATGGTTAGCCGAAACTAGCCAACTGAATTATAAGCTTGAGCATTTTCATAAAGCACTTAAGACTTTAATCTTGAGTCACAATCATGTGATCAAATATGTCTATAGTGTTTTAGAGATTGTTCAAAAGATAATTATCTCACAGAAATAATTTTTTGTGCATCTGAAATTATTCGACAAGGCAAGTACTTATACATAAACCTTGTTCGTGAAAATATTTGTCATGGTATGTGTACCCTTTAGACAAATTAGAGTTCTAGATCATACAGAACTTTTTCGGTATGTGTATCGGGTATGGATACCACACCAATTCTAAAATCGATAATTCTTTTTCAGTACGTGTACGGGTTTGCGTACCGTTCCAAGTTCACAAATTCACATGCTTTTTAAGGTATGCATACTGGTATGCGTACCAAAAAGTTGTTGTCGACATATAGCTACTCCGGCACATGTACTAGGTACATGTACTATGATTCCGGACCTATAATAGTTCTTCTAGTTTGTAAGACTGGTATGATATTGTCTTATATCCGAATATAATAGTAGTTCTATATTTCTCTCTAAATCAATTCGAAACATTCCCAAATAACATCAATGACACATATCATTGTTCTAGGCTATTTTCGAATGATACTCTTGAATCATAATTTAGATTACGAACAATAAATTTTCCTTAACCAAAATTCATCAAGTATGAACAAATGTTCATTAAGCCTAGTTGTATATTTCGAGAACTAATTACCTAGATAAACTTGACTCAAAATTCTTGATATACCTACGATAGTCTAATTAGTTATGTGACATCGTCTCATAGATAGAAAGATGAATATAACTTGAGATACATGCGGTTCAGTCTTCACTTACCTTTTGTTGAAGAAGTTCTCCAAAAGTATCGGATCATCTTCACCTTCAAATAGTAGAACGCAATGATGATTGTTGTGATGTCCGTTTCTCAACTACATCATATATCCTAATCCAAGACTTAACTAATTGTAGACTAGAAACCAAGATATAGTTTTGACAACAAGCTTGAGATAGCAAAACTTGTGAGTTCGACCAAGCAATGCTCTAACAATTGCAAACACTGGGGGTACCAAAATACACCACCAACCTTTCGTAGGCAACCTGTATGGACAAAACCTAAATACAATTCCGAGAGTTCAACTTAACAAATCTCAATCGAGTAATAATATTTAAAGTTATATCTCTTTCTCTCACAATCAGAAAGTCTACATAGCCAAATTTGTGAACCTGATATACGTGTGAGAGTTCTTGGACGATCTCAAAAATCAATATTCAATCAAGTCGTATCCAACAAACAAGGATGGATGTATCTACTTTGATTGATTAACGTATAACCTGTGATATTTTAATTGTAAAGACAAACAATATACTGCAGAAAAAGAAATAACACAACCACCAGAAATTTTATTAACGAGGAAACCGCAAATGCAGGAAAATCCCGGGACCTAGTCCTGATTGAACATCAAACTGTATTAAGCCGCTACAAACACTATCCTACTACCAATTAACTTCGGACTGGAATGTAGTTGAGACCAAATTAAACCCTCACAATAATTCAGTTACAGTCGCGTTCCTTACGCCTCTTGAATCCAAACAGCACTCTGCACAAATGATTCCCTTAGCCGACCCCCTTTATAGCCTAAGAGTTGCTTCAACTCAATTGATGACTTTAAACCAATCTGTCTCCCACAGATAAGCCTATATGTGTGATTTCCTTTTTGATCGTAGATCAAGGTGAGACTGAAAATTGATAGCAATAGACAAAGTCTAGCTGACCTCAAAATCCGGACTTATGCTACCCGAAGTGCAGCCTAGATTATTATTCACCTCACAAGTATTAAAATTGTGGAATCAATCAAAGTTTGAGACAAAGAGGACTCTATCTTATTTAAATGAGCAAGTCAAAAATCGAACAAGATTAAGATATTTGAGCTATCAAGATCTAAGATAGTTGGACCTAGCTTCATGAATCCCTATGAAGTCTTTTTAGTCGCTAACCCTAGAAGGGTTTTAGGAAAAGGACGGCTCTAATTTAAAACTAGGACACATAAAGATAGTGTCGGGATTCAAAGATCCAAGTTTTTTGAGGTTCCTTTTTTATAGACTTTCAAAGCATAGGTTGCTTTAGGTTTAAGCCAAGATAGATTTGGAACCAAGAAAACAATATCCAACGCTAGATGAATCTTTGAAATGTGATTGAAATATCAAGATATACACTCTGGTTAGGATGAACCGTAACCGAACCGTGTATAAAGACAACGTTCATGAATGGTTAGCCGAAACTAGCTAACTGAACTATAAGCTTGAGCATTTTCATAAAGCACTTAAGACTTTAATCTTGAGTCACAATCATGTGATAAAATATGTATATAGTGTTTTTAGAGATTGTTCAAATGCTAATTATCTCACAGAAATAATTTTATGTGCATCCGAAATTATTCGAAAGGGCAAGTACTTATACTTAAACCTTGTTCGTGAGCATGTTTATTATGGTACGTGTACCGGGTATGTGTAACCTTAAAAAAATTAGAGTTCTGGAACATACAAAACTTTTCCGGTATGTGTACCGAGTATGGATACCACACCGGTTCCAAAACTGACAGTTACTTTTCAGTACGCGTACTGGTTTGTGTACCTTTCCGAATTCACGAGTTCACATACTTTTTAAGGCATATATACTAGTATGCGTACCAAAAAGTTGTTGTCGACATATATCTACTCTCATACGTGTACTAGGTACATGTACTACGGTTCCGGACCTATAGCAGTTATCCCAGTTTGTAATACGGGTATGCATGTTGTCTTGTATCCGAATATAATAGTGGTTCTATATCAATTCGAAACATTCTGAAATTACATTAATGACACGTATCACTGTTCCAGACTATTTTCAAATGATAATCTTGAATCATAATTTAGATTACGAACAATGGATTGTCCTTAACCGAAATTCATCAAGTATGAACAAATGTTCATTAAGCTTAGTCATATATTTCGAGAACCAATTACCAAGATAAACTTGACTCGAAATTATTGATATGCTTACGATAGTCTAATTAGTTATGCGACATCGTCTTATAGATCGAAAGGTGAATATAACTTGAGAAATAGGTGGTTCAGTCTTCACTTACCTTTTGTTGAAGAAGTTCTCTAAAAGCTTCGGTTGATCTTCGCCTTCAAACGGTAGAACGCAATGATGACTGTCGTGATGTCATTTTCTCAACTACATCTTCAATCCTAATCCGAGACTTAACTAATTGTAGACTAGAAATCAAGATATATTTTTGACAACTAAATTTGAGAACAAGCTTGAGATAGCAACACTTGTGAGTTCGACCGAGCAATGCTCTAAAAATCTTCCCCTTTGTCAATTTTAGTGACAAAAATATCAATACATATGGATTAAAAATAAATCTTTAAAAACTCCTCGAATCCATCATGCTTGATTTCCTTGGTTTTTTTAACTCCTTGAATTCTTAGTTACTTCAAGTTGCAATGATTCTGAACATGTTCAACTCAGCATCGTTGTTGTTGAAGATCAATATCCATAGCGATAATAACTTTTGAAAACAGATATTCTCAATAGTCGTTATATAGAAACAAAGTATTATTATTTTCTCCAAAGTTCAATTGTATTACAACTTTGAAGTAATACTACGGTGATATGTTTCTCCCCCTTAGTCAATAGTTACATCTTTTGCATAATAGGTGAAACCTATAGATTCTTGATTCACTCTCCCTTACATAAAGATCCATAAACCATATGTATGTTGTGTGAAACTACTAATTAATTCTCCCCCTTTTTGTCAATAAAAATTGGCAAAGGTACGAAAAACATATGTAGTGTAATATATAGATAACTATTGCGTAGTTTTGTTCATATTTCTGCAGGTTTTATTGCAAAAATTGGTATCAAGATCCTAAGTTACATTTTGGACACATGGTATTCTTAAAATTATTATGAAGGGGTTTGTGAAATTCGTTGCATAGTTGTGTTAATATTTCTGCATATTTTGGTGCAACAATTGGTATCGAAAGCTTAAGTTACATTTTTTAATTAGGGTATTTTTAATGTTATCGTGAAGGGGTCTGTGAAATTACATGGGTCACTACTAATCTTAACAGGGTTAGTTTGTTATCTCCGTTTGAATTTTTGCGCCAACAGATGAAAAATAACAGCTAAAGAATACGTTGGAAGAAACCACGGTATTTACACTAAGGATAATCAAACAAAATAAGAAACACTTGACTTTCATAGAGCATAACTGATCAAGGTTGAAAAGTTCATCGAAACCAATAATTTCTATATGTGGAAAACAAATGTAATTGTACATCTTGACCTAGACAAAGCTCTAGAAAGTCAGACCAGATGATGATTGACAAGAAGTGGAATAATCTCAATAAGTTATATCTCGTTCAAATTAGAAGGTATTTTTCAGCAATGATAAGAGTGAACTATGGGTACAAAGCTTCAGCTAAAGAACTTCGGGAAAATTGAAGAAAAAAATATTTAGTAAATAGTGTGGCGACCAGGATATATTCTAAGAAAAAAATTATACCGATACAACATGAAGTAGGGTGAAACTCTGATAGTACTCCTAATTTTTTTAAAAAAACTTCTTGTTGAGTTGATTAATGATGATGAAATCATGGAAAATGAGGAACAAGCTTCGACAATTATAAGCCCGTAACTAAAGCATTAATACTTGGCAAGGAGAAACTGACATCCAAAAAATTCATCACCATATTGTATAATGAGGATATAAAAGAATATGGATTGAAAAGACATTGCAAGCAATGATGTAGGGTTGTGATCATTGCAAAACATCGTTTAATAGGAAAGAAAAAAAATCTGATGATGGTGGAAAAGGTATAGGGTGTTCTAAGACGAAAAATACGTCTGCATGAGAATTAATATGTGTATTGTCATGATATGGGTTATTGGGCAAAGTATCGTACCAAGCACAAAAAAAGAAAAATAGATAATTAGAAAAGCAGGATAAATATTGCTTATAGGACAAGTTAAGATTCATATAAAAACCACCAGCTTGTGTTGTCAGAGATGGCATATGGATAACACATGGTATTATCTATCATATATGTCATCGTTGGTAATGGATCTAAATCTTGGAAACTAAAGGCTACCAGCTAGTCGCGTATGATAAGTGTCTAAAATACCTTATTTTACTATCAATTTCTTATATTTTTCTCCAAGTTGTTGTCATTACTATCTACAATTTGATGCTCATCTGCCAAAAGTTTGGTTTGAAGTTCAAACACAATAAGGGGAAAAAAATCTACGACTCAATTTATGGTGTTTTGGTATTAGCCGGTACAACAACAAAGAAGAACGACTGTTTCCATTAGTTTATGTTGATAAATGAAGGGGATTGAGAAGGGTTTTTTAGCCAAGTAGGATATAAAACATGTAGTACAATGTTTTCGTGAAATGGGTTTGTCTTAGCTCGAGTGTATCTAGAGGGAAATCAATCAAGAACCTAAGTTGTGTCACTGGTTTGTTGATATGGATCGTGTGGGTTTAAGTGATAGGTTAGGAGATATTTTGGAAACTAAGGATGATGCTGAAGATAATTCGAGTTTGAGTGGGATTCTGAAAAAGTTTTCTTGGTCGAGATAACATGGTAAAAAGTGAACTGAAGCCGTCGGTTTTGATGCATTAATAACTATAATTGATGATTATTTGGAGTCCAATAATTAAGAAACTTGTCTAATTTGAAAATATATATGAAGGGAAGTTATGTAATCATGAAAAGTACAACATGAACTAACACCAACAACCACGACTTGGGGTTTCACATCAAGTGTTCCAGTTTTTTTTTGTTTTTGTTTTTTTTGAATTTTATTATCATAAACTCTAATATGTGTAGCTAAGTTTATTTTGATTAGGGTTGAACTTGATATCATGAAATATGGGTATTAGTCGATTTGCATAAGTATTTTAATCTTTATCTTTAGTTGGTGTGTATCTTCTACCATGCTTGAATGTGTATGAGTTTTTCTCTAGTTGTTCAACTGCGCAATCAAGTAGTTAGATGATGATTCTATTACTAGTTAGGAATTATTCGACTCATCGAGAGTCGATAACAGTAAGCAGCAATTCATGATTGTTGCACGGATAGATATTTTTAATCAATTGAGATGTAGGATATTACCTTAGTTCACAATCCGATCGAACTTACGAGCGTGTGACTAAAATCTTACCCAAATTCACGGATTCTAATGTCTTTTACTCGATTACAATTAGAGAGCTTATTCTAGGTAGTAAAATTGAATGGTGTCATTCAAAAAGCTTACAATAGATGATTATTAAATAGATTAGGATAGTTGAGATTATAACTATATTGGGTGGTGTAGATTGATCATTCTCTATTTCATTATTTGATAGGGACTCTTCAATCACTATTAACATCACTTTTTGACTTGAAATTAGTTTATTTATTTACGTCACTTTTGGTCCTTATAACAATTTAAACTCATACCTCCCCATGAACTTGAACTCAACTTACCTCACTATTACTTTAAAGTATTTTATAGAAGAACTTAATATCAAAATTCTAAAGTAATCCCCGGATCTACAGTCATCATGAAAGACACATGACATTACCATGTAATTATTGAAAAAGAGAGGGATCCAAGTACACCACCAACCTTTTCATTCGGAAACCTGTACGAACGAAAGCTAATATAATTGCAAGTAGACCAACTTCATGATCCTAGACAATGTGTATATAGAGTTAATATCTCTACCTCTTCTCAATCAGAAAGTCTAGACCAAGGAGTTCGCGAACCTGATTGCTAAGAATAGTACTTGGGCGATCCCAAAAATGAATATCCAAGATCAATCTAGTCGTATTCAAATAATTCAATTGGAATTCTTCCAAGTAATAAACTTGTTATCTATATTTCAAGATACGAATTCTACATTAAACAAGTCTCTTGATCGATCAGAATTATATAGACGTATCTACTAATATTAATACACACTTGTGTATATCCAATTATTATAAAGATAAACAATATAATGTGGATATGGTAAAACACAAGACACCATAAGTTTTGTTAACGAGGAAACCAGCATCCGCGATTTCTATGAAAAGGAGTAGATTTGAAATGTATGAAAGTATGAATGATTTTTTTTTCTTACAAAAATGAAACAATCGGTTTATATATATATATATGATGCCTAAAAAATCAGATTATAGGAATCATGTTTTATCTATGCATACTTTAACCAGTTCTTGATGTCCTTCGTGAATACCAAAATACCAACCCAGAATCGGTTTACGAGTGCATGAACGTAAACCGATCTTGGGTAGGGTTTTCGGGGAAAAAAATAAATTTTTTCGCTTGTTTGATGTTTTGAAGATCAATTTACATTATTTAATCTCACATATAACACGGTTAATTAACACCTAAAACGATTAATTAACACTAATTAATCAGGGATAAAATGAGTAATAAGAGAATAGTTGGCTAAGGGGTTGTTGAAAAATCGGGGGTCTAACAACCACACCCAATATTCCGCTTAGCAATCTGTATGGACTAAATCCAATATACTTTCAAGAGAATCAACTAGACATTCAGGCTCAATCTTAAGAAAAGTATATCCAAGAGTTATATCTCAATTTCTCAATTCAATCTGCAATCAAACAAATAGGAATTTGCGAGCCCGATTGAATATAAGAAATAACTTGGACGGTATCAAAAACCAATATCCAAGTGTCAATCAATTTAATCAACAACTAAAAGTTGGGATTAACGATTGATTGAACTTACGCACAACCTGTGATATTTCAATAATATAAATAAATATAATACGGAAAAGAAATAACACAGACACCAGAAGTTTTGTTAACGAGGAAACCGCAAATTCAGAAAAACCCTGGGACCTAGTCCATATTTGAACACCACACTGTATTAAGCCGCTACAGACACTAGCCTACTCCAAGTTAACTTCGGGTTGGAATGTAGTTGAGCCCTAACCAATCTCACACTGATCAAGGTACATTCGCGTTCCTTACGCCTCTAGAACCACGCCGGGTACTGCGCACTTGATCCCCTTAGATGATCTCACCCACAACTAAGAGTTGCTACGACCCAAATTCGTAGACTTGATAAACCAATCTGTCTCACACAGAAAAGTCTATTGAATAGATAAATCTGTCTCCCACAGAAATACCTAGAAGTTTTGTTCCGTCTTTTGATAAATCAAGGTGAACAGGAACCAATTGCTATACCGAACTTATATTCCCGAAGAACAACCTAGAAATATCAATCACCTCACAATAATCTTAATCGTATGGTAGCGAAACAAGATATTGTGGAATCACAAACGTTGAGACGAAGATGTTTGTGACTACTTTTTATCTTCCCTATCGGAGAATAAATTTCGATCAAATATTAGAGAAGATAGTGCTCAATACGATAGAAAACAACAAGATCAGAACACGCAACTACAGAGAAATAGTTGGGTCTGGCTTCACAATTCCAATGAAGTCTTTAAGTCGTTAACCTATAGGGTTTCGTTAAAAACCTAAGGTTAAAGGAGAATCGACCCTAGTCGCAACTAGTATCACACATGAGGTATTATTTCATTCAATATTCACCGTTAGATGAAAACTTGATTAGACTCAAGCTAATATCTTTCAACCATTAGATCGAACTTAGCTTGTTACACACAAATGAAAAGTGACTTCATTTAGATATAGGTAACTGTACCTAAACGTGTACACCTTGTTGACTCAACAATAGTTAACCGAAGTTAGCCATATGAACATTGTCATATCAACCTTATTCATCTTAACCATAACTAGTTCAAATGACTCAAATGAAACTAGTTCTAGAATCATTCAACTGTTTATATTCTCATAGAAGTATACAAGACACAGTTGAAGCAAAATCGATTTTGATTCTCTCGAATTAATTCATGAACACTATAGCCACGGTTTGCAAAATATTACATTCCTTATTATATAAATGTATTATTTCATGAACAAACCGATTTTATAACGTAACCTACTCAAGTATGCAAACGAGTATGCATACCTAAGTGGCCGGACCAAGTTTGGGTTCGCCAGTATGTGGACGGGTACGCATACCTTCCAAAACTCAGTTGAATTTCCGGAACTAGAAACTCACTCCAGTACGCATACCGGTATGCATACTTAGTTCCCGAACTTTCAATAACCAACCAGTACGCATGCGGTATGCATACCATGGTTCTCGAACTTTGGAATATCTTGCACAAACTAGCATACAGGTACGCATACTGTGCTATATCCAATCATGGTTATTTGTTCAAAACTCCCATTTAAATTATTGAAACATTCTCGGAAGACGACAATAGCTGTCTCACACAAACTATTAGCTTCAAAGCAATTTTCAAGTGATCGAATGATCAATACGAAATATTCCGAGTCTACATCAAATGACTGTCTCACACAAATCATGTAAGATGTTACCAGTCGATTTTCACATGATCATCTTTTGACTTTCGTCAAGAATATAAGATGAACTTGGTTAAAGCGAAAGCTTGCCAACACATATTTCGAGAAATATGTAAGTGAGATAAACTCAGCTCGAAACATCAAATGTGTATAATCGAAGTCTATATAGCTATACGACTTTTGTCTCAAATATGAGATAAAGTAGATAGACTTTTGAGTGATATATGAGTTCAAGTCTCCACATACCTTTTGTTTATGAAGTTCCACAAGCTCCCCTTAGTAGTTCTTCGTCTTCATTCGATGACCGTCGTGAAGTCTAATGCTCAATTACACTTTCTATCCTAATCCGAGACTTAGCTATAAGTAGACTAGAAATCAAGACTTATAGTTTTGGCAACTAAACTTGATAACAAGCTTGAGATAGCAACGCTTACGAGTTCGACCGAGCAATGCTCTAACAATCTTCCCCTTTGTCAATTTTAGTGACAAAACTATCAATACATATGGATTACAAAATAAATAAACTATCAAGTACTCCAATGATTCTGAATGTGTTCAACTCAGCATCATAGTTGTTGAAGATCCGTAGCTATAACAATGAGAAAACAATAGTTCTCAATCATTGTTATACAGTGTCATAATATCATTATACATCATCAAAGTCCAATTGTGTACAATCTTTGAAAACAATACTATGGTAATATGTATCACTCCCCATTAGTCAATACTTCATCTCTCATGAAAACTACTCCTCCTTACATAATGATCCGTAAACCATATGTATTTGTAGTGTGAACTACACATTAATTCTCCCCCTTTTTGTCAATATAAATTGGCAAAGGTACGAAAACTAGTGGGATCATAATGAAATTCTCATAGAGATACTTCATGACTAAAAGAAAACATATCAACTTTGTTTAGATGCAATCATTTAGTCGAAACTAAATGCATTCATCAAGGAGTTAATAAAGATACAAGAAAACTCATATAATATTCCACAACCGCACACTCCCCACAAAGATTTGGCAATTAAGCACAAGTTCAATTAAGATCTCTCCCCCATAAAATTTCATTCCCGAAAGAACAACAAGAGCGACCTTACTTTTACAAGAAAAGAAGGATTTCTTTGGACATTAACAAAACACATGAAACATGAATTTGTATCCAGAAAACTCAATTAAATTAACCACAAGAGAACCCATGATTAATTTAATCGGAAATGCTCAACATAAGAGAACTTACGGAGCCACACAGTACTTTCACATAGAAGTGGATCAGGGAAAGACCAATACTACGGAATATCCAAAGATTCATTCTATTTTTCATCAATATTTGCATAAAGATATATAATAGACTTAATCTTTGTAATCAAAAGCTTATCATATCTTCCATCAATATTTGCATAATGACATAATAGGCTTAACTTTTGACATATATGGGACAATCATAGTTCACGGATGCAAACACTCATATCCCATACAAATTTTGGTATATATAAAACCAATAAATATTAATACTACAAAATAATATTCCAAATAAACTTTAGAATTTATATAAATAAATCTAAAAACATTGCAAGATAAAAATCGTTGGAAATAGCTATGTGTACTAACAATAATGGCTATTCCAAACCCTAGTTATCCTTCTTAAAACACAAGAATAAATTCTCGTAAGAAGTTTCCTAGACATTAAGGTCTCTATAAGAAATTTATCGTCCCCGAACTCCTTGTCGTCAACAGTCATTGGAACATAAGGTTCATGAAGAAATGAGTCGATTCCAACAAACCTTCTAGACTGATGCCGAACCAGAGCCGTCTGAATTTCGAGAGTCCTCAAGACAATAGGAATTTCCTTTCTTGTTTCCTTCAACTATTCAAGAACCCCAGAAAACTTCTATAGATTAAAAGGAACAGCTCTTGGTTTCCTCACGTTCCTCCTTTTTCTTTTCAAAGTTGAATGTACATGAGATTTATCTTTTTCCTTCATGATTGACGGCTTAACAATCATATTAACACCTTTTCCATCAGAATACATAATGCTTGGATTCTCCATACCAGTATGAGATTATGAGAGGAATTCATAAATCAGGCTCAACAAGCAATCTTGTGATAAAAAAAATTTTTAGAGAAGGAAAAAGGAATGTAAGGTTACATAACCTTTATACATTAAAAGGATTCACGTACGCACAACTCACAACCCTAAAGAAGACAGAATTGTTGATTTTAATCCTTTTTTATTGATCAAACATGGAAATCTTCTTTCAATATCAATCTAGGATATGAAAAGATCAATTGAAATCGAAAAGAAAGAAGAACACAAAAAAAAAACTTTTTCTTTTTCTTAAAATCTGTGGGTGCTTAACTCTTGTCTCTTCGGAATCAGGCACTTGAGACAAGATGCACAACCAACACAATTAAGTTGTGTTGGGGTGAACAATAATTTGTCCACCATGAAATTTTTGGAAAGAGTTACTAAAAACCTCTTCCACAGACTATTTAGACCTTGTTCTTTTCCGGAGAGGTCTAATTAGTTCTTTAGAAATTAACTTCTTCAGAGAGGGATTGAGATTACATACCTCAGATGACTTGTGAACAAGTTAAAGCTTGTTTTCTAATCGATTTGCTCTCCGCTGAAGTTTATTGACATATCTTATCTTATGTTTGTACTTGAAACAGTTGGAGAGTTCATGACCCTTGGGAGTACAATAAGAACATGTCAATAGAGAGGATGGTTCAGACACCATAGCTGTGCAAGCTGCTAGACAAGCGGTAGAGCCTGAAAAATTAGAAATGAAATTTCCAGCAGACGAAGAGAAATCCATTTTATCCTCCAAAGTGGTTGAAGTTTCTCCCGGAAGAATATCGAGGTTGATGTACGTATTGCTACAATTATCAAAATCAATATTTTCACAGAAGAGTGAAACACTTGACTTTTCGTCTTCATTAGAATCATAGTGATCAGACATTTCATCAAGAGTTGCAGCAAGACCTTTGTTTCCAGTGTATTTTCTACGATTCGGACACTCATTTGCAAAATGACCAAAACCTTTACACTTGAAGCACCGTGGCATATCCTCGTCATCAGTATCGTCAGTATCCCTTTTTTTTTAGGAGGAACACGATTATGAGGTTTAACTGATGACTTAGGTTTATCTCTAGTGAACCGTTTACTTCTCTTCAAAAGAAGATCTCTAAACTGTCTTGTGATCAAAGAGACTGACTTTTCAAGATCTTCATCTGATGAATCAGTCTCAGAAGGATCATCTTCAGAGATGTCAACACTTTTACTTTTGTCAAGTAATTTTGTGTTCTTTTGTGCTTTGAAAGCAATATCCTTTCCAGATTTGGATGTATGTTCATGATCACATGATCAAAGATCTTTAACTTTCCAACTAGAGTATTTCTGGATAAAGTATTAAGGTTATTTCCCTCAATGATGGCATGTTTCTTAGAGTCGTATTTGGCTGACAATGATCTGAGAATTTTCATCACAATGTCCTTTTCAGGAATAGTCTTACCCAATGCAAAAGATGCATTAACAATTTAGGACACTTGTGATTAAACTTATCAAATGAATCTTCATCAGCCATACGAAGGTTTTCCCAATCAGAATTTAGGTTTTCAATCCTAGCTTCCTTTTCAGAGGTATCCCCTTCGAATACAGTTTTTAAGATATCTCACACATCTTTAGACCGAGTGCACATAGTCACATGGTGCTGAAGATCTGGGGTAATGGCATGAATGATATCATTTAAACTATTAGAATTTTGCTTTGCAGCGATAATCTCGTTAGGTTCATATCTACCATTACCCTTTGCAATAGAAACACCGTCTACTGTAACCATTGGAGGATCATAGCCATTAAAAACATAAACCCATGATTGAAAATCACACGCTTGAAGAAAGGCACGCATAACAATTTTCCACCATAAGTAATTCGAGCCATCGAAGACTGGCGGTACATTTATAGAGATAGCACTTCTGTCCATAGAGTAAGATCGCTACAAACACAGACTTATGAGGTTTGAAACGTGTTTGTCTGCTCTGATACCAATTGAAAAAGCGGGGGTCTAACAACCACACCCAATATTTCGCTTAGCAATCTGTATGGACTAACTCCAATATACTTTCAAGAGAGTCAACTAGACAGTCAAACTCAATATTAAGAAAACCATATCCAAGAGTTATATCTCAATTTCTCAATTCAATCTGCAATCAAACAAATAGGAATTTGCGAGCCCGATTGAATATAAGAAATAACTTGGACGGTATCAAAAACCAATATCCAAGTGTCAATCAATTTAATCAACAATCGGAAGGTTAGATTCACAATGGATTGAACTTACACACAACCTGTGATATTTCAATTATATAGAAAATATAATGCGGATATGAAATAACACAGACACCAGAAATTTTGTTAACGAGAAAACCGCAAATGCAGAAAAACCCCGGGACCTAGTCAAGATTTGAACACCACACTGTATTAAGCCGCTACAGACACTAGCATACTCTAAGTTAACTTTGGACTGGAATGTAGTTGAACCTAACTAATCTCACACTGATCAAAGTACAGTCGCATTCTTTACGCCTCTAGAACCATGCCGGATTCTGCGCACTTGATTCCCTTATGTGATCTCACCCACAACTAAGAGTTGTTACGACCCAAAGTCGAAGACTTGATAGACCAATCTGTCTCATACAGAAAAGTCTATTGAATATATTAATCTGTCTCCCACAGAAATACCTAGAAGTTTTGTTCCGTTTTTTGATAAATCAAGGTGAACATGAACCAATTGAGATACCAAACTTATATTCCCGAAGAAAAAACTAGAAATATCAATCACCTCACAATAATCTTAATCGTATGGTAACAAATCAAGATATTTTGGAATCACAAACGTTGAGACGAAGATGTTTGTGACTAATTTTTATCTTGCCTATCAGAGAATAAATCTCGAGCAAATCTTATAGAAGATAGTGCTCAATACGATAGAAAACAACAAGGTCAGAACACGCAAATACAGAGAAATAGTTAGGCCTGGCTTCACAATCCCAATGAAGTCTTTAAGTCGTTAACCTACATGGTTTCGTGAAAAACCTAAGGTTAAAGGAGATTCGACTCTAGTCGCAACTAGTATCACAAATGAGGTGTGGGGATTAGGTTTCCCAGTTGCTAGAGTTCTCCTTTATATATTCTTCAAATCAGGGTTTGCAATATTTGTTACCTTGGTAAAAAAGCATTCAATATTCATCGTTAGATGAAAACTTGATTAGACTCAAGCTAATATCTTTCAAACGTTAGATCGAACTTACCTTGTTACACACAAATGAAAAGTGACTTCATTTAGATATGGGTAATTGTACCTAAACGTGTACACCTTGTTGGCTCAACAATAGTTAACCGAAAGCCATATGAACACTTTCATATCAACCTTATTCATCTTAACCATAACTAGTTCAAATGACTCAAATGAAACTAGTTCTAGAGTTGTTCAATTGTTTATATTCTCATAGAAATATACAAGACACAATTGAAGCAAAATCGATTTTGATTCTCTCGAATTAATTCATGAACACTATAGCCACGGTTTGCAAAAGATTGCATTCCTTATTATATATAAATGTATTAATTCATGAACACTATAGCCATTAACAACATAAACCCATGATTGAAAATCACGCGCTTGAAGAAAGGCACACATAGTAATTTTCCACCATAAGTAATTCGAGACATCGAAGACTGGAGGTACGTTTATAGAGATAACACTTCTGTCCATAGAGTCAGATCGCTACAAACACAGACTTATGAGGTCTTAAACGTGCTTGCCTGCTCCGATACCAATTGAAAAGGCGGGGTCTAACAACCACACCCAATATTTCGCTTAGCAATCTGTATGGACTAACTCCAATATACTTTCATAAGAGTCAACTAGACAGTCAGTCTCAATCTTATGAAAAGTATATCCAAGAGTTATATCCCAATTTCTCAATTCAATCTGCAATCAAACAAATAGGAATTTGCGAACCCGATTGAATATAAGAAATAACTTGGACGGTATCAAAAACCAATATCCAAGTGTCAATCAATATAATGAACAACCGGAAGGTTGGATTCACAATCGATTGAACTTACACACAACCTGTGATATTTCAATTATATAGAAAATATTATGCGGAAATGAAATAACACAGACACCAGAAATTTTGTTAACGAGGAAACCGCAAATGCGAAAAAACCCCGAGACCTAGTCAAGATTTGAACACCACACTGTATTAAGCCGCTACAGACACTAGCCTACTCCAAGTTAACTTCAGACTAGAATGTAGTTGAGCCCTAACTAATCTCACATTGATCAAGGTACAGTCGCATTCCTTACGCCTCTAGAACTACGCCGGATTTTGCGCACTTGATTCCCTTAGGTGATCTTGTTAGAGCACTGCTCGGTCGAACTCGCATGTGTTGCTATCTCAAGCATGTTTGTCAATGTTAGTGATCAAAACTATAAGTCCTCATTTCTAGTCTATTTATAGATGTCTCGGACTAGGACATAGATTGTGTAGTTGAGCTTAATTTTCACGACGCCATCATTTTAAGACGAAGAACTACTAAGGGGAGCTTGTGGAACTTCATCGACAAAAGGTATGTGGAGACTTGAACTCATCTATCACTTGGAAAGTCTATTTATACTCCATCTCCTATATTGAGACATAAGTCGTATTACGATATAGTTTTCTATATACACATTTGAGATTTCGAGCTGAGTTTAACTCGCTTACATATTTCTCGAAATATGTGTTGGCAAGCTTTCGCTTCGACCAAGTTCATCTTATATCATGTGAAAATTACCAAGTAACATCTTACATGGTTTGTGTGATACAATCATTGGTGTTGTCTTGGAATGTTTCGTAATGATTATTTCAATAACTTGAAAATCGCTTTGATGAAAAATAGTTTGTGAATAACAACTATATAACATCCTCTAATAAAGTTTCAATGATTGAAATAAGAGTTTAGAACACTTAACCATTATGCGTACCCGTACGCGTACTGGCGGTTGTTGGATGTCTGGGAAAGTATACTGGCGGAAGTCTCACGTCCGTGAATTTCTGCTGGAGCTTGGAAGTGTGAATAGGTATGCGCACCCGTACGCGTACTTGCGTAACCAAACTCGGTCCGGATACTTAAGTATGCGTACCCATTTGCATACTTGAGTTGGTTACTTTCTAAAATCGGTTGTACATGAACTTAGACATTTATAAAATAAGGAATGCAATCTTTGAAACCGTGGCTATAATGTTCATGAACAAATTCGAGTGACTCAAACCGATTTTGATTCCATTTTGTTCGTGTATACTTCTATGAGAATATAGCAATTGAACGACTCTTTAACTAGTTTCATTTGAGTCATTTGAACTAGTTATGGTTAAGATGAATAAGGTTAATATGAGAGTAATCATATGGATAACTTCGGTTAGCTATTGTTGAGCCAACATGGTGTACACGTTTGGGTACGGTTACATAAACCTAAATGAGGGTACATTTCGTTTGTGTGTGACAAGATAAGTTCGATCTAACGGTTGAAAGATATTAGCTTGGTTGAATCGGGTTTTTCATCTAACGGTGAAAATTAAATGCTTTGTTACCAAAGTAACTTGGATTGCAAACCCTGATTTGAAAACTATATAAAGGAGAACTCTAACAGCTTGGAAACCAAATCCCCACACCTCCTGTGTGTTACTAGTTGCATAAACTAGGGTCGATTCTCCTTTAACCTTAGGTTTCTATCGAGACCCTTTAGGTTAACGACTTCAAAGACTTCATTGGGATTGTGAAGCCAGACCCAAATATTTTCTTTGTAGTTGTGTGTTCTAATCTTGCCCGATTCTATCGTTTGAGTACTATCTTATCTAAGATTTGATCGAGATTTATTCTCCGATAGGCAAGATAAAAAGTAATCACAAACATCTTCGTCTCATCGTTTGTGATTCCACAATATCTAGTTTCGCCATCATACGATTTAGATTATTGTGAGGTGATTGATAATACTAGGTTGTTCTTCGGGAATATAAGTCCGGGTTATCAATTGGTTCCTGTGCACCTTGATTTATCAAAAGACGGAACAAAAACTCTTGGGTATTTCTGTGCGAGATATATTTATTCATTCTATATACTTTTCTGTGTGAGACAGATTTGTTTATCAATTTGGAACCCGGGGAACCCGAGGAACATAATTTGGGGGGACTTAAGCAGTATCTCCATTGGTTCCACGGGTTCGATGGGCAATCTAGGCAAAGGATTCTTAGCTCGGGTCTGCTTCGGCCAAGCCTTCTAACCCGACCAACCAACCCAAGTCCCACCCTTAGCCCCAATAATAGGGTTCTTAAATTTAGGCCAAACTCATTTTATAATCGAACCTAATCTCATAACAATATGATTCCATACCCAAACTAATTAAAAATCGAGTATGGTTTGAACTCATTTTCAAATTGGTGTATCATATCATACCCAATCAAAAATTTATAGTATAAATTTTCATGTCTAATCTCAAAATCCGCACTGATTTTTTGGTAATCTGGTAAAAGAAAAAGGATTAGTATCTCCATTTGGTTATAATAATAAATTAAATAGAGCAATTAAATAAATAGAAATGGAGATATCAATTAACTTCCTCTGGTTAGCCATATGACATTTGAAATAAATAAAGCAATTAAATTTTATTATTACTAAATTTATTATTATCACATTAAAAAACTTGTATGTGTAGTGGAACTTCGGCCAACCCAAGAAACCCGGGGAACCCGAGGAACATAACTTGGGCGTACTTGGGAAACACCTCAATGGATTCCATGGGTTCGATGGGCAATCTGGGAAAAGAATTCCTAGCTCGGGTCTGCCTTGGTCAAGCCTTCGAACCCGCCCAACAAACCCAAGTCCCACCCCTAGTATTGAGTGCAATTGGAATAATTGGCTCGAGATTAATATCTCCGATAGGCAAGATAAAAAGTAGTCACAAACATCTTCGTCTCATCGTTTGTGATTCCATAATATCTTGTTTCACTAGTCGATTAAGATTATTGTGAGGTGATTGATATTTCTAGGATGTTCTTCGGGAATATAAGTCCGGTATATCAATTGGTTCCTATTCACATTGATTTATCAAAAGACGGAACAAAACTCGTAGGTATTTATGTGGGAGACAGATTTATCTATTCCTGTAGAATTTTCCGTGTGATACAGATTTGTTTATTAAAGTCTTCGACTTTGGGTCGTAGCAACTCTTAGTTGTGGGTGAGATCAGCTAAGGGAATCAAGTGCGTAGTATCCTGCTGGGATCAGAGACACAAGGAGCGTAATTGTACCTTGGATCGGTGTGAGATTGATTGGGGTTCAACTACAGTCCATACCGAAGTTAGTTTTTAGTAGGCTAGTGTCTGTAGCGGCTTAATACAGTGTGTGTTCAATCTGGACTAGGTCTCGGGGGTTTTCTTTATTTGCGGTTTCCTCGTTAACAAAACTTCTGGTGTCTGTGTTATTTCGTTTCCGCATTATATTTTTTTATATAATTGAAATATCATAGGTTGTGCGTTGAATCAATCAATTGGTAAATCCAACATTTGGTTGTTGATTGAAATTGATTGATCCTTTAACATTGGTCTTTGGTACCGTTCAAGTTAATTTATCTTGCATACAGTTAGACTCGCAGATTGTTATTTGCTTGAGTAAGTATTAAATCGAGAAATTGAGATATAACTCTTTGATATACTTTTTATTAAGATTGAGTCTGACTGTCTAGTTGATTCTCTTAAAAGTATTTGGAGTTAGTCCATACAGATTTCTAAGCGAAATATTGGGTGAGGTTGTTGTACCCCAACTTTTTCAATTGGTATCAGAGCAGGCAAACACGTTTAAATACCTTATAAGTCTGTGTTTGTAGTGATCTGACTCTATGGACAGTAATATCTCTGATAAACGCGTCACCAGAAACAAAAGGTCTGTTTCGACAATTTCTATAAAAGAGAAAGATTCTTCAATCTCATATATAGACGAACCTAGTGTTCTAACGAAACAGACTAACAATGACACGTGTTATCCCGATTACCCTTCAAAAGAGTCTGACTCCGATGAAAGAGAAGCAGCTGAAGAGAGCAAACAGATTCTTAACATTGTTAGATCCAAGTTGATAGATTTAATTGGTTGAAAAACAATGTTAATGTTCTTCTCGGTAGAGTAAGAGACTATGATTCCAAAAATGCTGAAATTCAGTCTTCATGTATCTTACTTGAGGCAATCCTCAAAAAGGATACTTTGGAAATTGAACATCACTTGAATAAACTCTCGATTCAAGGATGTTCCAAAAAGTCCTCTATACCATCTACTTCTATTACAACTGAGAGAGTTCCTGTTCCAGAAGTAAAACCGGAATCCCTTCCTACTGGAAAAGATGTGCTTGTTACCTCCACTAATCAAGGATGTTGCATATCACATGGAAGGAAAAAATCTCTGAGTGATGATGTTAAGTATGTACTATCTAATCACCTTCGTGATCAGAAAGTATATCTCTTTTGTGATTCAAAAGGGACTGTTAAGCAAAAGAGAAACTCTCGGTTGAATAGAAATTCCATTGTCCGACTTCAACACACCTTAGATTTAATCCTCAAAGGTGTAACTGACGTTTGTATGTCTAAAACGATTGGTTTCAGTACTCACCTTGTGTATTCTACCAGGAAAGTCAGTTCGATGAGTTCCTCAAGTGCTCAGAAGCATAACAAACGTTTCAACAAAAATCGTTTAAGAAGAGATCAGAAATTTTCTTTTGTCAAAAAGGGAGATAATATTATTTTTGATGTGAACAAAGTAACAGAGGAAGGAAGCAGAAATGATGATATGAGAAATAACCTAAAGGTGATAATTGAAGGTTATAAAGAAATCGTCAACAGGATGTCAACTTCCTATAGTCAAACTTCTTCTGGTAAGAACTCAAACTATGTCTCGTATTTTGATGACAGTAAGTTTTATGATAATTTCTCACATCAAAAGGAATTCTTTCCTAGATTCGAAAGGAAAAAGAGACTCAACTGTAAACACATTTCACCTAATGAGCTTAGGGCTCATACTTGTGCTAATTAATCACAAGGGCTGAAAACTTACTCATAAAAATTCTGTTGAGTAAGATGTGTTATTCAGGTATACTATTGGAAAAATTAATTTCTGCTTAGTTGAGCTATTTTCTTATCGTCTTTAGAGAAACTATTGTCTGCAGACAACATTGCTTAAAGTATTGGTTGTGTCTAATGTCGTTCTTCTTTGCTTTTATTTTATTTTATTATTTTAAAAAAGGTGAGAAGGGGTTTTTGTTGCCTGCTACTTTTTTTCTCTAAATTGTTTCTCTATGGAGATATAAAATTTATTAAGCCAAAAAATAGTGTGATAATATTCACATAGCAAAAATTCTGTCATGTCGTAAAATTACGACCTTTTTGCGAGTTTTCGTTTTTGGGTCAAGTTGTGTTCGTACGGGTGCCCGTGTTACTGTTACGAATTAATTTTGGAAACCCTAAAAATTAACTTCCCTAAGAAACCATATAAATACCAAACCACTGAGCCACGTACGCATACTCTGGGTTGTTTTGTGTTTTGTCAAGAATGCCTTCATCTTCTCGCTCTGGTGATTTTGCAAAAGGATTTCTTGATAAAGGTATTGGTTTTGAGTCCAAAGGGAGGAAGAAAAGAACCCTTGTAGAAGATGATCATCCTAATGTCTCATGTTATTATTCCTACATACATCAGGATATTGAGAATGAGGATATGATTTCTGCTGAAGTGGTTCATGGTTTTCTTAAATATTTTGAGGATGCAAAACTGCAACTCGTTGATACTATGAAGAGTCTTGATGTGTTAAGAACTGAGTTGAAAAAGGTTACTTCTGACCTTGGTCTCATCAATACACATGTTAAAGATCTTCTCAGTGAGGATATCTTCTCGGAAGATGCAGTAGATGCTGTCAATCACAAGCTCAAAGACCTCAAGGCTCGTGAGGATTCCGTAACGTCTATTTGATTTCAGTTCGTGTTCGGCTTTGGCTTAGGAGTCTGTGTTTGCTCATTAGTTTGTTGATTTTATTTTGTCTAGGAAAACTTCTTATGAGAATTTTATTCTTGTGTTTTTAAGAAGAATAACTAGAGTTTGGAATAACCATTATTGTGATTACACATAGCTATGTCCAATGATTTTCATCTTCAATGTTTTTAGATTTATTTGTTTAAATTCTAAAGTTTGTTTGGAAGATGATTTTGCAGTATTAATCTTTATGATTTTATATATTGCAATTTGTTATGGGATATGTGTGTTTGCGTCCGTGAACTATGATTGTCCCATACGTGGTCAAAAGTTAAGTCTTTCATATATCGATATGCAAATATTGATAAAAGATTGAATGAACTTTTAACAAACAAAAGTTAAGCCTTTTATGTCATTACACAAATATTGATGGAAGAAAGGATGAGCTTTTCTTTACAAGGATTAAGTCTATTATATTTCATTGTGCAAATAGTGATGGAAAATAGAATGAATCCTTGTATATTCCGCAGTATTGATCTTCCCTAATCCATATTTTTATGTATATACTGTGTGGCTCCGCAAGTTCTCTTATGTTGAGAAATTCCGATTAAATTAATCATGGGTTCTCTCGTGCTTGATTTAATTGAGTTTTTGGATAAAAATTCATGTTTCATGTGATTTCTTATGTCCAAATAAATCATTCTTTTCTTGTGAAAGTAAGGTTTCTCTTGTTGTTTTTTCGGGAATGACATTTTATGGGGGAGATTTCTTAATTGAACTTGTGCTTAATTGCCAAATCTTTGTGGGGAGCGCGGTTGTGGAATATTATAGGAGTTATCTTGTATCTTTATAAACTCCTTGATGATGCATTTAGTTTCGGCTATATGATTGCATTTAAAATGTTGATATATACTTTCTTTTGGTCATGAAGTGTCTCTATGGAAATTTTATTAGGATCCCACTAGTTTTCGTACCTTTGCCAATTTTATTGACAAAAAGGGGGGAAATTAATGTGTAATTCACAATACAAATACATATGGTTTTCGGATCATTATGTAAAGGGGAGTGGTTTTCATGTGAGATGAAGTATTGAATAAGGGGGAGTGATACATATCACCATATTATTGTTGTCAAAGTTTGATACAATTGAACTTTGATGTTGTATAATAATACTATGACACTGTGTAACAGTGATTGAGAGCTTTTGTTTCTCATTGTTATGGCTACGGATCTTCAAGAACGATGATGCTGCATTGGATATCTTTGGAATCATTGGAGTACTTGGAAGTGACAAAGATTTCGAGTAATGTTGAAGAACCAAGGATATCATGCATGTGGAAGAGAAGCTGCAAAGTTCATTTATTTTGTATTCCATATGTATTGATAGTTTTGTCACTAAAATTGACAAAGGGGGAGATTGTTAGAGAACTGCTCGGTCGAACTCGCAAGTGTTCCTATCTCAAGCTTGATTTTCAAGTTTAGTTTCCAAAACTATAAGTCTTGATTTCTAGGCTACTTATAGCTAAGTCTCGGACTAGGATAGAAAGTGTAGTTGAGCTCTAGACTCCACGGCGTTTATCATACAAAGACGAAGAACTACTCAAGGAACTAGTGGAACTTCATCGACTAAAAGGTATGTGGAGACTTGAAGTTATCTATCACTCAAAAGTCTATCTACTCTATCTCCTATCTTGAGACAAAAGTCGTATTGCTATATAGACTTCGATTATACACAATTGCTATTTCGAGCCGAGTCTATCTCTCTTATCTATTTCTCGAAATATGTGTTGATAAGTTTTCGCTTTGGCCAAGTTCATCTATACAAATGACGAAAGTCATGTTGATTATTTCAATATCTTGAAAATTGCTTTGATGAAAAATAGTGTGTGAATAACCTCTATTTAACATCCCCTAAGAATGTCAATGATTGAAATGAGAGTTTAGAATATATAACCTTGAATGGATATAAACATTGTATGTGAACTCATATTTGTGTAAGTCCAAAATCCTTGAACTAAAGTATGCGTACTTTAATGGTTCAGGAAGTCCGGAAGCTAAGTCCATGTACCCGTACACGTACTACCGGAAGTTCACATCCTTTGAATTTCTGCTGAAGTTTGTGAACTGAAAACAAACTCAAATCGGGTATTTATGTATGCTTACCGGTATGCATACTTGAGTGGGTTATTTTCTAAAAACGGTTTATTCGTGAACTAAGACATATTTAAACTAAGGAACGCGTATTTGCAAACCGTGGCTATAATGTTCATGAGTTGATTCGAGTGAATCAAAATCGTTTTTGCTTCGACTGTGTCTTATATACTTCTATGAGATCTAAGCAATTGAACAACTATCTAACTAAGTCTTTTGAGTCATTTAAACTAGTTATGGTGAAGATGAATAAGGATGATATGAAAATGCTCATATGGATAACCATTTGGTTAACTACTTTTGAACCAACTAGGTGTACACATTTAGGTACGGTTACATAAACCTAAATGAACGTGCATTTCATTTCTGTATAACAATCTAAGTTCGATCTAACGGTTAAAAGATATTAGCTTGAATCTAATAAGGTTTTCATCTAACGGTGAATATTGAATGCTTTGTTACCAAGGTAACTTAGATTGCAAACCCTGATTTGAAGACTATATAAAGGAAAACTCTAGCAACTGGGAAACCTAATCCCCACACCTCCTGTGTGATACTAGTTGTATAGGCTAGAGTCGATTCTCCTCTAACCTTAGGTTTCTACCGAGACCCCGTAGGTTAACGACTTGAAGACTTCATTGGGATTGTGAAGCCAAACCTGACTATTTTCTCTGTAGTTGCATGATCTGATCTTGTTGTTTCTATCGTATTGAGTGCAACTGGAATAATTGGCTCGAGATTAATATCTCCGATAGGCAAGATAAAAAGTAGTCACAAACATCTTCGTCTCATCGTTTGTGGTTCCACAATATCTTGTTTCGCTAGTCGCTTAATATTATTGTGAGGTGATCGATAATTCTAGGTTGTTCTTTGGGAATATAAGTACGGTATATCAATTGGTTCATGTTCACCTTGATTTATCAAAAGACGGAACAAAACTCATAGGTATTTATGTGAGAGACACATTTATCTATTCCTGTAGACTTTTCTGTGTGATACAGATTTGTTTGTCAAAGTCTTCGACTTTGGGTCGTAGCAACTCCTAATTGTGGGTGAGATCAGCTAAGGGAATCAAGTGTGTAGTATTCTGCTGGGATCAGAGATGTAAGGATCGCAACTGTACCTTGGATCAACGTGAGATTGATTGGGGTTCAACTACAGTCCAGACCGAAGTTAATTTGTAGTAGGCTACTGTCTGTAGCGGCTTAATACAATGTGTGTTCAATATGGACTAGGTCCCGGGGTTTTTCTGCATTTGCGGTTTCCTCGTTAACTAAACTTCTGGTATCTGTGTTATTTCTTTTCCGCATTATATTTTTTTATATAATTGAAATATCACATGTTGTGCGTTGAATCAATCAATTGGTAAATCCAACCTTTGGTTGTTGATTGAAATTGATTGATCCTTGAACATTGGTCTTTGGTACCGTTCAAGTTAATTTTCCTTGTATTCAATTAGACTCGCAGATTGTTATTTGCTTGAGTAAGTGTTGAATCGAGAAATTGAGATATAAGTCTTTGATATACTTTTTATTAAGATTGAGTCTGACTGTCTAGTTGATTCTCTTAAAAGTATATTGCAGTTAGTCCATACAGATTGCTAAGCGAAATATTGGGTGAGGCTGTTGTACCCCCACTTTTTCATTGTTTGTTGGAAGAGAAACTTGCAGAATCTGAAGCAAGGATTAACTCTCAACAAGTTAGTTTTGATGACAGAGAAAGCGCTTTTCTCGCTCGATAAAAACGTCTTGAGGCGGATTTAGCTGCTGCTCTTGATAAAATCAAGATGTTGGAAGATGACTTGAAAAAGTTCAATACTAGTTCATGCAAGTTAACCACTATGCTAGGAGCAAGTAAAAATCATCGTGATACACGAGGATTGGGCTATAAGGAAATAGATGCTCCAAGTATTAGCAAAGAGGTAAAATTTGTCAAGGCTAGTGATTCTTCTCAACAAAAGGTTTCCACTGATGGAAAAAGTGAAATACGTTCACCGGCAGTGAAGGTTCAAAAGAGAAAAGTATATCAACCTCCAAAACCAGCACACATGAATCCGGGTAAGAACGTTCCCTATATTTGTCATTATTGTGGAAACAAAGGTCACCTGGAAAGGAGATGTCATTTTCGTATAAGGAATGAAAAACTTCATGATATTCTTATTTGGGTGTCAAAAGAAGTGATTAAACCGGGATCATATGTTAAGGCTAACACTCTTGACATTACGGGTTCTAAACGCCCAACCTTTAGGCAAAGGAATCAGTGCTGTGATATTCCTAGATTTTCCTATAAACGTCATACGAAATCTTTTCAAAATTGTAATGATTATCAAAAGAATAACTTTGTAAAGACGAAGACAAGATCCGATGCTCCCGATTGGAGAAAGATTAACTTGCAAAAGAATAGTCAATCCAATTCTCTTTCGAGAAATCTAGAAGAGAGTAATGGGAAGAAGGTTCTGGTTGTTCCTGAACGCACTCAGAAGTGGATACCAAAGAAAGTCAATGATGCTTTGAGTGTGAAAATGAATGATCTCTCAGAAAATTCCATGAATGTGGAGAAGGCAGTATCCATGATGTTGGAACTTAAAAAGTTCTTTGGAAAGATGGATTTGGATGTGAAAGGTTCTAAAAGCGATCTCTTTCATGATAATCCAAAAGTGAAACAGAATAAGCCAAAAACTATAGATGGTGAAAAATTCATAGTTGCAGAAAAGTCTGTTTCATTCACTTGTGGTGAGCAAGACCTTGTTCACCTCAACACAACTTGATTGTGTTGTAAGTGCATCCTCACCAAGGAATGCCCTGTTATGTATACGATGAGGGAAGCACGAAAATTGGAGCGCACAGATGATGTTTGGTAAGGCTGTAGAATTCGATTGGATTCCTCTAAAAAGGTATGTCTATAAACTTGAGCAAGATTTATGTTTTTTACTATTTGCTTAGATTACTTATAATGATCCATGTACCTTGCTTATTGTTCATTTCTACCTAACTTGATCTGTGTTTAAGGTTCTTAAGTGTTTAGGTTTGAAAATATTAGTTCAGGATGTTTGGACTTCATGGTACACATACCAAGTGTGCATACCATCATTTAAAATCAAAATTCAGGGATTTTAGTACGCATACCCGTTTGCATACTGCTCCAGGTCATGAAAATTCGTTTGCAAACCCATATGCATACTTGCCTGTAGACGTCGATATTCAGTAAAACTTGTTTTGGTCGTAACTTCTTCGTCCGAACTCGGAATGACCTCATTCTTTTTGTATTCTCTTCCTCTTTGAATTCTCTTCAAAATGGTGGTGAGAATTCTTGGATTTGGATGAGTTAAGATTGGTATTTGTCCCGACTATTGTTTTTGATTGTTTTGCTCCGTTTCATCGCACTTGCTCCACTTTTCTTGGACTTGGACAATTGGATTCTTGGAGTACTTATCTTCTAAACTCATTTGTAGTTTTTAGAAGATGATTTTGCAGTATTAATCTTTATGGTTTCATATATTGCAAATTGTTATGGGATATGTTGTTTATGTCCGTGAACCTTGACTGCCCCATACTTGTTCAAAAGTTATTTCTATTATGTCAGTATGAAATTATTGATAAAGGATAGAATGAACTTTTGAATACAAAAATTAAGCCTTTTATGTCATTATTTTGATGGAAAAAAGGATGAACTTTTGTTTACAAAATATGAAAGTATTATATGTCATTGTGCAAATTGTGATGAAAAATCATTTAATTCAATTGTGATTTTTGGATACAAATTCATGTTACCATGTGATTTGATTTTATCCAAAAAAATCCTTCTTTGATTTTTGGTTACAAATTCAAGTTCTGTTGTGATTTGATTTTATCCAAAAAAATCCTTCTTTTCTTTTCTAATGTGTCTGTAATTTTCTTTGTTTTGACCTTGGTCTGATCCTTGGTGCTCTTTTTCCTTTTTAATATAATCTTCTCTTTGACTTGGTCTGATCCTTGGTGCTCTTTTTCCTTTCTAATATAACCTTCTCTTTTGAAAAAAGGTCCATGAATGATCCTTGGTGCTCTTTTTCCTTTCTAATATGACCTTCTCTTTCGAAAAAAAAGAAAAAGGTCCATGAAGTTCTAGATTTATGAAGGCATCAATTATGGAAAGAACAAAATGACATAATAGAAAGTATCCGTGTGAGAGTGTGACACTGAATTGTCAAGTCTTAATACATCCCAAGATTGATACAGTGACACAAACTAGCTAGTACCATTCATGGAGTACTCAAAGTCTCAATATAAACCATATATAGGACTCTCCCTTCTTGCTCACACTAGAAACCAAGGAAACTACCGGAAACAAAGCGCACACATACACTTACACACAAATAAAATACGAGTACATAAATAAGATCTAAACAACCAGGTAGCTAGTGAATACTGTTGATGATGAATTGTAAAATCAAGTTTGGGGACAAGAGGTTGGATCAAAAGCAAAAGGACCCCGAGTACTGTATAGTGTATAAGGAACTGGTGATGCAGTGAGTGAAGGAGGTTGTTTCCTTTCCATGATCAAGTTGGAACCACTTAACCCAAAATGTAGATCAGTTGGTTTGTTGCATGTATTCACTGGTGATGATACTAGGAACATCTTGCATTTATGTACTCCATAGGTAGTAATCCTCTTTGATGCTTGTAGAAAGAAATAACCGTTCTTGTCTGTTTTCGTTTCTTCTCTTATAGTATACCTGCTGTTGTTACATGCCAACCTCACAATCGCACCTACAAAATCAAAAGAATATTACCACAATCAAATTCGGACCTGACCCATTTGACAAAGTTCATATTTGCAACAAAACTGCAAAGGGTTTTATCCAGGGATTTTATCATTACCAGGCAGTGGTGTGGCACCCAAAAGAGTAGCAATACCATGATATTTGCATGGCTTACAGTAAACAACGCCTTGAACAGCCACTAGACTTCTGGGTGGGAGATGAGAACTCGGACCTGGAGCTGGAGCAGGACTCGAACCCGGGGATGGGGAAGATCCAACAGTGTGTATCTCATCGAAATCAACATCATCATCAAATTCTCCTGGATGATCATCATAAACCACTTCACTACTACTAACCATGTTAAGGGTTAAACTCATAATGAACAGAAGACTAACCACACAAATCATGTCGATTGGGAGTTTATGAGAAATGAAACCCATGTTGGCTTTTTATCCGTAAGATGTACACGGAGTAGATGCTTTTCAAGGAGCTATGAAATGGGGATTATATAAGGTGCCAAGCATGAGCTTAGGGATGAGCTACGCCAAGGGACTAGGGATTCAAGTGTAGATGGAGAGAGTATCTTTAACAAACACGGATCAAAGAAAGAGGTGGAGTGATCAAATGGGAATTGTCGTGGTTGATGAATGAGAATGACAAGTGTTGCATGGCTTGGCATGCATGAACCTTAGAAGCATTGGAATTATGCAAGACCCCCTACTTTGGCAACTTTTACAGGCTTTAATTTGGCGCTTTAGAATTTAGACAAAAACGTCGCAGTGCCCTATGCATCTTTTCTTGGGTATGCATGCTAAATTTGAAATTTGAACTGTGGAAGAGTACAATCCCGAGGGTTTTGGTTTTATGTGGAGAAATAAGAAGACAAATTAAACGGCAAAAGCTCGCAAGCGAATAGGGAAAACGGTAGTATCTCGTATCTGATGTTACATTACATAAACTCGTACAAAGCATATGTTATGCTTTTGGACGTTGATGCGTCAAGTCTATATTTAAAGATACAGGTCTAAGTACTAGGGATCAGACCTGGTGCAATGTTCCCCAATAGCCATCTAACGAAAGAACTTATGGTGGACCACAATCCACAAGGAAGCTCATTGAACTTAGATGTTTAGTGAAGTGCATATAAGTGGATAATGTCACTATGTAGTCCATCTATGTTGCTACCAAATTAGGAGTATTTAACTTGGAACGATCCATTAGCCAGGGACGGAACTATGTATAGATTTGGGTTGGCTTAAGTCCAGAGAAACTTAGATTTTACAAGGATTTGTTACGAAATTGTGTTTTAGGGAATATCAAAAGAATTCAACGCATACAAAATGATTTTCCCATCCTAGGTGATTTTATAAGGGGTGTCTATCGGGTAGCTCAATTATCTAAATACCCTTGAACCTAAAAATAAAAAAACAAAAAACATAATATGTTTTTATCCTAAACATTTCTTCTTCTTCCTTCAGCCGAACCACCTCCCTTCTCTCTCAGAATTTTTTTTCCGTCGCCGTGATTATTTGTCGATTTGTGAAAATTTGATCGTCGATTAAAGTAAACTATATAATAGATCGTATAAAGAAAAAAGCAGACGTCAGGCGTTCTAAATCCTCTTCTAATCTATGAATTGAAGAAGAAGAACCAATTGAAGATGAAGGTGTAAAAACTGTAATTGAATCGGAAATTCGACCATTTAAAGGTCCAACTCCTGAAATGAGGATAAGAAGGTATTTTCTACAAACCCAATCTCTTATTTGTTGTTTTTCATCGATTGAATGGGTTAAATTACTAAAAATTTAGAGTTTCTGAAGGTTACAGTAGTGGGTTCGGCTGATAATTAAGTTGAGTTTTGAGCCGAACTGTTCTTGAATTTTCACCCTGAAAGTGTCTGTGAACTGTTCGGCTAAACAGTAAATATCAGTTTTTAGCCGAACCCCAAATGTACATTAAATTAACTTAAAAAAATCTAATAGGTGTTCGGCTAATATTATATTCAATATACAAGCAGAACCTAAAAGATATATGGTTCGGCTGATTCGATATTAAGTAAATGAGCCGAACCACAACTTCATTTTTAACTATATATGTGTATTTGTAGCATTGGGTTCCTCATCGACGTATTCGTCATCGAGATTCGGCTCACTTCCTAGGGATTTGGATGACTTCTTATATAAAGCTTTCAAAGTTAGGCTTTATAATCCTTCCAGGATCGTATTTTCTTGAGATTAAAGTTAATTTGGTGTCCAAATATGTCCCAGAACAGTGTCAGGTTTGGCTAATACCTTGCCAACCTTTCCCGACCGAACCTGAGAAGTGAAATTTACCCCAGGTGGTTGTCAGGTTCGGCTGACTCGATTAGATCACTTTCAAGACGAACATCTCTCTGTAAACACTTCGAAAATATTGATTTGCAGGCTCTAGGTTCGGCTAGCTCGTGCTGGTGAGTTATCAGCCGAACTTTCTGTAGCGCCCCCAAACCTGGCAGCTGACTAATCCAAGAGATTAACTAAACAAAAAAGCACTAAGAATCTAGATCATTTATTTAAACAATCAATTAAGAAATCCGCTATAAAACTTATCCCAAATCTAATCCCGCTCAGAAATATATATATATATATATATACAAGAACTTCTCTCAAATGATACATATACAATAGTTATTTTATTTGCGAATAGAATAAGCAAACATAATAGACATAGCAGAAGTTAACAAATTAACGGAAGTCAACTCCTCGAGCTTTCGCTGCGCAACTTTGATCTGTCTCTGAAACTGAAAGTGGGAATGGGTGAGCACATCATCCCTAAAAGGGGTTCCCAACAGGAATAACATTTAACTTTAAAGAAATCATGAGCAAGATTTGGAAAACAATTCATGTTTTCCCAAACATCAAAGTAACCAAGTCACTGGAAATACACAAACAATGTATATGGACAAACTCATTCTTCAAACAATATATATTAGTGATGCCGGGTTTTTCCACACCTACATAGCTATATTGATGCCGGGTTGTTCCACACCTAATAAGCATAAAAGATGAATTCATGTAGATATAAATGAAGGAGCGTATCCTATATACCACACGTGGAAATTCTCATTTCCCATAACAATTCATATTGACAACAAAACATTACAGGTCCTTTCCAATTCATGGAAAGATTCAAAGAATCAACAGAACAATCATAATACAAACTAAACAATGCATGAAATGCACAACTGACAATGCACGAGTTTGTTAAACATAAACTTTTGTAAAACAACGATGGTTTCAAAAGAGTTAAAAGTATTCCCACCTCTTTTGATGACAAGCCACGCCTACCTCGAGATCCACGATCCACTGGTTCATCCTTTGAACCGATCGTTGTTAAATAGACTAACTGTTAACCACACAAGCACTCTAAGAATTTATCCAAAAGGATCATACAAGACTCATACAATTATATCTAATAGTTCTAAGCCCATTTATGACTTTACACCTTTTTATTATCTATCTTCATCATATCTAAGGTTTACTAATTCAGTTAGGTTGATTCTAAAGTTCAACAACTAAGTCTTATGGGTACCTATAACTTTGTAGAAGGAACCAAAGGTTACTCAGACCATAAAGGTCCAATACATCAAAATAGGAACACTAAACCTAAAACCAAGTCCACTGAAACAAAGCCCATTACACAAGTCCTGGTACACTAGTATCAACTAACGGTCTCTAACAGTCAACATGGTCAATTAACGGTCAACGTCTAAGTCCAGGTCAAAGTCCGATAAAGTCAACCGTCAATGGGTCAAGGTCAGGTCAACTGGTTAAATTAATCAAAGGATTCAACTCAGTCAATTAGACTGAGGTGAGTCAGGTGAGTCGACTCAGTCAGACAACTGAGTCAGACAGAAAGGAAATCTAAGTAGGACTGAATATGTTCAGTCCTACAACTAACACTTCAGGATTGAGCCAAAGAGCAGACTAAAGGTTCTTACATCATTATATTCCTATAACCCTCATTACAAACAAACATATACATTGCAATAAAACTTCATGATTTAACTTCAATTGCAAATTTAGCTTTACCTGCGAATGCAGTTGCAAGCTCTCAATGAGACTACCCATTCTGATTCTACAATTACTAATGCCAACATAACACTTCAACTCCAAACCCCGGATTACAACTGACAGTTCAACTTGCACCTTCTACCTGCATTACAGTTCAGATATACTCAGCATCTCCCATTCCCTGTGTTAATCAACGTACCACCACCACTTCACCAGAATCTATCTCTTTGGCGAACACATACAACTCTAACCCCTCCTGCATCTGCAGCTCAACTGAAACCTCATCAAATCTCAATGCTACCAATGTTAGTTTCAGATTTATCTTCATATCTACAATTCTTAACAGCAGCAGCATCAGCATCATCATTGACAGTTGCACAATCTCAACTTCTCCTTTACTAACTCAATTGGGTTTAATCATAATTCCTACTACAATACTGACACATATAACTCCCTCATTCATAATCATATCTAACTTATCTCAAACTTCATTAACCATCACAGTGAATGCCTAAATCTACAGATAACTACACAACAACCTTTCAAAGATCATGAAACTACAATTAAGGAGATAAAGATTACCTGAATTGAACCCCCAGTTCTCTCAGAAGCTTCAACTCATCAACTTCACATGAATATCAGAATTTAACTTTAAAACCCTAACTACCAAATTCACGCTAGTCTTCAACTTCAAACTCCAATTCACGGCAAACCTATCTCTAATCTGTTACTTAAATACTCAATTTCATCTTCTAATTCCTCTTCTGAATTTCTCCCAAACCCTAACTCTTGATTCTTCATCAAACTTCATCAAAACAACTTAACACCGTCAATTAAACAACAACCCTATTAATCTTTACCTATCAATAACTCGATAAACATGTCGGTTCCACAACAACATCAAAACTGACGAAACCCTAAGTTGAATCGCCCTGTTTTACTCTTTCTTTAGAGTCTGAATCAATTACTTGGAGTAGCATCATCATCATTACTAGTTTCTTGCCAAGTCTACTCTTTTCTCGATCACAGAGTTTCTGATTTTATTCTCAAATATTCCACAGACGCATAACAGGGTTAAGAACAAGAGAGAAGAAGAAAAATGAAAAAGAAAGGAAAATGAATATGAGTTTCTCGATCTGGTGTAGGTGATAAGGCCAAGGGTATTTCTAGGTCACCCACTTTCTTCGATAAGGGTAGCCACGACGTGTCCGTGTTGTAAGAATAGAATTTATCCGAAAATTGACGATTTTACCCTTCGTACTAATCTGATGATTTTTTCTTCGTCCGGTATCCGAATGACACATTCGAGTAGTCTATTCTACGTAACTTTTCGAGACTTATCTAAAGATACTAGTTTCGTATCTAAATAGTTGTTAGATTAATTCCTATTAAATAACGTTCGTTTTAAACTAATCGAGATAATACTAGCTAATACGTCTCTTGACTAGTCTAATAGCGTTGACAAGCTTGAGGGTCTTTACACTTTCTCTCTGCAGACTCAAGTCTTTCGATCTTGTTTTGGCCATAACTTTTTCGTCCGATGTCGGAATGACCTCAAACTTTTTGCTTTGTGTTTGTCTTTTCATTCATCTCCTTGATTTTAATGAGTTGAATTTCGAACTTGGTATTGTCCATCAGCAAACTTCACTTTCTTAACACTTTTAGTAATTTCCACTTTTTTTGCTTGATTCATCCTATGAAAAGGATGCACAACAGAAAACATATGTAATAAAAAGCCTAACCCCTAAATGTGTATGAATTTAAGTGTTTTATGGAAAATCAGTAACATGTTCGGCTGATATGATTTTTTGAATATGAGCCGAACTTGGAAAAATGTATGGTTCGACTGATACGATATTTAGAGTGAAAACCAAACGTAACTCTCTGTAGATGGTGGATTTTCGACAAAGGGTAAAATCGTAAAACCATAATTATACATGCTCCTGATCCAGCCATCAGATGAGTATTGAGGCTCATGTCTCTCATCAAAGCATGAAAGCTCATGCCACAAGAATCTCTGACTGAGAATACTGTCTCTCAGAGTATCTTCAAAAGCCTCTGATCGAGTATATTACTCCTCAGAACATGTGTATGCAGTCTCTCAGCTGAGACCACAACATATCTCATAAATACTGAGAAATTTCAGTAATCACTTCTGTAAAGAATCGAAATGATTGGATGGCTCCTAGATGTATTACTCACTAGTACAGAGCACTAACGTCTGCAGGATGTCGCAATATTCCCTGACTTTATAGAATAAACATTCAAATCGAGCGTTCTGCTTCAGCTAGCTCATACCTCGATTTTCGAATAATTATAATGCTCCTAGACAGCATGTCTGCTAGTATAGAGCCATCAATTAATTATTTCTAGTCGCAAGATTCATCAATTGAATTCCTAGAAAAATATTCTACGTCCTGTACAATATTTCGTTACTTCAATTTATGGTTATTCCCAGCAGAATTCCATGGGTTATTAGTAAATATTCAACGTACGGGCATCTGAGCCACCATCGAGTAAGCCCCAAGGAAATGGTGCAAGTGTATTCAGAAATAAATGCACGAGCACCTGAATGCACGAACGAACATTCGATAACACGAAGGAACGATCAAACCATGGAGAAAATAATAATAATAAAATATCTAAAGAAGGCGTTAAGGGGACCAAGCCCACCGGCCGACCGATCATGCCGCCGTGGTCGGTCCCATGCTTCTCCCTTTATTTTATCATGTTTTATTATTTTCCTTGATCCCATGAAAATCCCTTCAATTGATGAAATTCCTTCGTTTCATGATATTTCCTTCACATTAAGGAAAGTGTACAAAAATTACATAAAATTAGGAAAGGTGTCACGGGACCGTGGTCACTAACCGGACGGCCATGCCCTAGCCGTGACCGGTCCCACACCTTGTAATTCCTTATTTTATTAATTATTTCCATCATCTCATGGAAATTCCTTAATCCTATGAAACTCCTTCGTTTCATGGTATTTCCTTCACATTAAGGAAATTATACAAAAATTAGGAAAGGTGTCACGGGACCGTGGTCATTAGCCGGCCGGCCATGCCCTAGCCGTGACTGGTCCCATACCTTGTAATTCCTTATTTTATTAATTATTTCCATCATCTCATGGAAATCCTTTAATTTCATGATATTTCCTTCAAATCATGAAAATAATATAAAATTAGGGAAGACTCACGGGACCGGGCTCTGACCGGCCGACCATGCCCAAGCCGGTCCCACACGCCCTTATTTTATTATTAATAATATTATTTGTTTCCCTCATCTCATGGAAACTCCTCCACTTCAAGGAAATTCCTAGATTTCAACAAACTCCTTGATTTCATGATATTTCCCTAAAATCATGAAGATAATATAAAATTAAGAAAAGTGACATGGGACCGGGCTCATTGGACGGCCGGCCATGCCTTGGCCATAGCCGGTCCCACACTTCATGATTCCTTCATTTTATTATTATTATTTCCTTCATCTTATGAAGTTTCCTCAGTTTCAGCAAAATCCTTGATTTCTTCATATTTGCACAATTGCACGCATTAGGTCCAGAACTCTTTCAAATGACTTGGAATTTCATAAAATGATCGTCAGTCGATCCCATGACCAACCAGGGCCAGTTTCATGACCTCTTGGTCGGTCCTTCATCTCTTCATATTTTATTAGGTTTTATCACCTAAGGTGCAGACGATCATTATTTCAATAAATGATTAAACCAGCATTTGATCATCTTTTCACCAACTGGTCTTCAAGAGACTTTGGTATTTTTCTCATTAGAGCATCTGGGCGCTACATAGTCGATCCATCATCCCATTTAGCCAGTCCCTCCTTCACTCCGTGGTTGATTTTCAATAAATCATCAATTGGTTAGTAATTGATTAAAATTAGGGTTTCGAATCCAAAGCTCTGTAAAACATAATTCTGAGCAGATTCAAACACTAATAATTTTACGTTGATCCCGTGATCAACATTCTAATACTCGGTTTAGTTGCTAATATTTTAAATTAATATTTTGTTTGGTCATGTTACCAATAATTCATCAAACGAGCAACATTCGCTCAAATGAACAATATTTGTTCAGACTAAGGAATATTGGTTCAACTATCAATATTCAACAATTCATCAAGTGAACAATATTTGTTCACCTTAACTATCAACATTTATTCGACAATTATACTTCTGTACCAACAGACACGTTCAATTCATGAGTCCCAGAACATTTGTTCGACTCAGCAATGCAAGGACTCATCGTCCCATGAAGTCAGCAACTGACTAACTAAATACACGTCTGCCTTGCAGACCCACAATCACGAGACATCAATCGTGTTACATGAGGGGATATTAACTAGGGTTTTGGTCTGGCGGTCTACGACACTGATGAGTGCCAAATATTGTATATATTTATCCTTTTTTGTTGGCATTTAACTCATCTTTTGTGCAGTAATTCTACATTTTATCCCATATTCTGTATTTTCATTGTTTTCAAGAATAAATATTTTTATTAATTAATTTTGCATTTTTAGGTAATAAATAAAGTCTGGATGACTTGCGGAGCAAAAAGAGCAGAAAAGTAGTGAAAAGCCGGGAGAAATCACGCAAGGAAGCCGCGAAGAATGGTGCGCACAACCTCATTTTCTACACACAAAAACGCCTCCGTTCTCAGCCATCAGATCAGTTCTCAGAAGCATCCGATGGTCGCTCCTTCATAGAGCATCAAAATCTGAAGTCTCTGCCAAGCACCACAGCGCTGAAATTCCAAGCCTTCCGATTAGATGGTATTGAATCCAACGGTTGCTCCCTTGCTGTTCATCAAAGTTTGATATCTCCGCCTTACACTACAGCACCTAACCCCATCTGGAGCCGTCAACTTCGTTGTATCACCTAATCCAACGGTCGCTCAGAGCTTGTTTACATCGTGCCGTTCGATTCAATTAGTAACTGATTATCCAACGGATCTCCTCGCTGCTCATCAACTTCAGATGATCTCGCCTCACACCAAAACAACCCTAGGGTATATTAGCAAAAAATTGAAGAAACCCTAATCATCTTCATTCCCCTCTTCTCTTTCCTTCCACCCGCACCACCTTCTCCACCTGCCCTAGACGATATTTTCCCTCTCCAACTTCTACCAACCCCTTTCTCTGACTTACCCTACTTTTAGGGTTCTAAGTTGAGAACGTGTTTGATAGATGTGGTAGAGAAACGGCATGGAGAAAAGCAAGGAAGCAAGGAAGAAGGCATGGGCTCGGATTGTCCAATCAAGTTAGGTAAAAACAAAAACCCTAATTTCGACTGTTTTTGGGGAAGGACCATGAACCCTGATTTGGGGATTTAGGGTATAAATAGGAGGGTTTGTAGAACGTGTGAGGGGTGTTCTTGGACTAGCCAAGTTACCAATTAGGTCTAATTTTAGTTTGTAAAATTTTAATTTCAATTTCAATTTATGCCTGATACTGTTTTAATTTAATGTTAATTTCTTGTTTGCATGTTGTTTTAACCCCACTGATAATTCCATGTTAATGTCTACTTTCAATTTCTTTTGATTTTCAACTTCAATTTCTTTATCAATTTCACTGTCTTATATACACTGTCCATGTTTAGTCTAATTTCTAGTTTCATGTTTAATTTGATGTTAGTGCACTGTCCATGCTAGGTTGTTGTATATCTGTTAATCCTCATTGTTTTGTCATTGTTAGTGCCATCTTTAGTTCACTGTAGTTGTTGTTCACTGTTGAGTAATGGAATGATAAGTTAAAACCTGGGTGCATTGTGTTGATTGAGTAGTGGGGAGAAACTAGTGCTCACTAGTGACAATGAGCAAGCTGGTTCTCTTCCCACTCTAGATGAATGCCTAAAGCCATTGCCTTGGCTTTGCTTTTCTTTCTTTTTTTTTAACTGTTTTGTTACTTCTTCTCCTCCCTGCCCTTGGCTAACAGCCTTGGTTTATTTGGTTTTGTTTCCAGTTACCTTTGCTTCACTATCACATTTACTTTCTGTCACTAATTCAGTTACACCAAAACAGCTCAGTTGTGTTTTAACACAACACAAAAATCTCTAGGAAAACAACAATAGCTCCCTCCAAGTCCCTGTGGACAAACCCCTGCTTATTCACTTTCTACTTTAGATCCTGTGCACTTGCAGGTGTAAATATAACCATAGTTTTAGGTTTAATTCCTTAGCTATCAAGTTTTTAGCTATCAAGTTTTTAGGTTTATTCGACAATTATACTTCTGTACCAACAGACACGTTCAATTCATGAGTCCCAGAATTTTTGTTCGACTCAGCAATGCAAGGACTCATCGTCCCATGAAGTCAGCAACTGACTAACTAAATACACGTCTGCCTTGCAGACCCACAATCACGAGACATCAATCGTGTTACATGAGGGGATATTAACTAGGGTTTTGGTCTGGCGGTCTACGACACGTGTGTTCATACACAGGATGACAATGTGAGCAAGTCATGCTGAAAAGCGGGGGTCTAACAACACCACCCAATATTTCGCTTAGCAATCTGTATGGACTAACTCCGAAATACTTTCTAGAGAATCAACTAGACAGTCAGACTCAATTTAGGTAAAAGTATCTCAAGGAGTTAATATCTCTCTCTTGTTTTGATTTACTCAAGCTAATAGAAATCAGCGAGTCCTAATCATACACAAGGAATAACTTGGACGGTACTAAAGACAAATATCCAAGGATCAATCAATGACAATCAAACAACCAAAGGTTGGATTATACCAATTGATGATCTACACGCGCAACCTGTATTATTTCAATTATAAAATAACACAGACACCAGAAATTTTGTTAACGAGGAAACCGCAAATGCAGAAAAATCCCGGGACCTAGTACAGATTGAATACACACTGTATTAAGCCGCTACAGACACTAGCCTACTCCAAGCTAACTTCGGACTGGACTATATTTGAACCCCAATCAGTCTCCCACTGATCCAAGGTACAGTTGTACTCCTTACGCCTCTGATCCCAGCAGGATACTGCACACTTGATTCCCTTAGCTGATCTCACCCACAACTAAGAGTTGCTACGACCCAAAATCGCAGGCTTTAACAATAAACAAATCTATCTCACACAGACAAGTATATCAAAGGATCAATCTGTCTCGCACTGAAAAACCCTAAAGTTTTTGTTCCGTCTTTTGATAATAATCAAGGTGAACAGGAACCAATTGATAATCCAGTCTTATATTCCCGAAGAACAACCTAGATTAATCAATCACCTCACAACAATCTTAATCGTATGGTAGCAAAACAAGATGTTGTGGAATCACAAACAATGAGACGAAGATGTTTGTGATTACTTTCATATCTTGCCTATCGAAGAAATAAAACAATCTCTAGCCAATCAATATGATTGTACTATTACGATAGAAGATGCAAGATCAGAGCATAAAACTACGATAAAAGTAATATCGGTCTAGCTTCACAATACCAATGAAGTCTTCAAGTCGTTAACCTGGTTTTAGAAGAAGAAAACCAAAGGTTAAATGAGAATCGACTCTATCACGCAAACTAGTATCACACGTAAGGTATGGGAATTAGTTTTGCAGAGTTGCTAGATGTCCCCTTATATAGTCTTTCAAATCAGGGTTTTGACTTAGTTACAAAGCAATCAATATCCACCGGTAGATGAAAACCTGATTTAGATTCAAGATAATATTTCTCAACCGTTAGATCGAAAACTTAGATTGTCATACACAAATGACTGTATGCTTCTAGGTTTGTTAACCGCACCCAAATGTGTACATTGTTGGTTCAACAATAATTTACCAAAAAGGTTAACCATAAGAGCATTTCATACCAACCATGTTCTTCTTCACCATAACTAGTTCAAATGACTCAAATGAACTAGTTAAGAGAGTTGTTAAATTGCAAGGAAATCTTATGTAACTACACAAGACACAATTGAAGCAAAGATGATTTGATTCACAAGAATCGGTTCATGAACTTTAATAGCCACGGTTTGCAAAAGCATTCCTTAGTCTTTTAAGATTAAGTTCAGAGATCATCTTTAGATATATAACCTTCTCAAGTTCGCAGACTAGGTTCGCGGACTTAAGACACCGGACATAGTTTACAAACTCCAGCAGAAATTCTCGGGTTTGAGAACTTCGCCGGTTCGCGGACTTGGCTCACGCAAGTAGTTTGTCAACTCCAGCAGAAATTCTCGGGTTTGAGAACTTCGGCAGTTCGCGGATTTGGCACTTGCCATACTTCCGGTTCTCTTGATCAACAAAGTTCGAGAACTTTGGTTCAAAGAATACATTGATTATAATCTAAACTCTCATTCCAATCATTGAAACATTCTTAGAGGATGTTATATAGTTGTTACACCATTTCTCGTCAAAGCAATTTTCAAAGTGATTGAAACATTCATGACTTTCGTCACTAGGTAAAGATAAACTTGGTCGAAGCAAAAAACTTACCAACACATATTTCGAGATATAGATAGGTGAGGTATACTCGGCTCGAAATACCAAATGTGTATAATCTAGTCTATATATATAGCATATGACTTTTGTCTCAAAAAGCAGGAGATAGAATAGATAGACTTTTGAGTGACAGATAAGTTCAAGTCTCCACATACCTTTTTGTCGAGAAGTTCCACCGGTTCCTTGAGTAGTCTTTCTACTTGTATGATGAATCGCCATGAAGTCCTTGAGCTCAACTACACTTACTATCCTAGTCCGAGACTTAGCTATAAGAGACTAGAAATCAAGACTTATAGTTTTGATCACTAACATTGACAAACATGCTTGAGATAGCAACGCACGCGAGTTTGACCGAGCAGTGCTCTAACACGTGAAATCAGTTGGAGGAGTTAACATAGTAGTGGATGGAAAATCAACCAAGCCTCTGCACGATGAGCAACTGGTTTTAACACGATTCCCACTTCCCCACTCTTTGACTCCAGCAACTGTCACACTTCATGGGATCAAGGTGTTTACAATTATAGCAATATAAATAAGTCTCTAAACCATGATTGAAACAACATACAATTCTCGATAGATAGTCTTTCGTCTACACGAACTCATCGTCTTAGCAATTACTCTCAACTGAGTAAACTCAATCATTCAGAAACTATTTTCACACAAAATACACAACACACCAATAATCCTTGATCACCATTGATCTCACACATTTCCCAGCTTCCCTCCTACAGATCGACCCATCTTCTCTTGTGACCGAATTGACTCTGGAACGGCCAGAGAACAATATGTTCCTTATTTTATTAATTATTTTATTAACTAACCGTCCGGCCATTCCCTAGCCGTGATCGGTCCCACACCTTGTAATTTCTTATTTTATTAATTATTTCCATCATCTCATGGAAATTCCTCAATCCTATAAAACTCCTTCGTTTCATGGTATTTCCTTCACATTAAGGAAATTATACAAAAATTACATAAAATTAGGAAAGGTGTCACGGGACCGTGGTCACTATCCGGACGGCCATGCCCTAGCCGTGACCGGTCCCATACCTTGTAATTCCTTATTTTATTAATTATTTCCATCATCTCATGGAAATCCTTTAATTTCATGATATTTCCTTCAAATTATGAAAATAATATAAAATTAGGGGAGACTCACGGGACCCGGCCCTGGCCGGACGACCATGCCCAAGACGGTCCCACATGCCCTTATTTTATTATTATTAATATTATTTATTTCCCTCATCTCATGGAAACTCCTCCACTTCAAGGAAATTCCTTGATTTCAACAAACTCCTTGATTTCATGATATTTCCCTAAAATCATGAAGATAATATAAAATTAGGAAATGTGCCATGGGACCGGGCTCATTGGCTGGACACTTCATGATTCCTTTATTTTATTATTATTATTTTCTTCGTCTTATGAAGTTTCCTCAGTTTCAGCAAAATCCTTGATTTCTTCATATTTGCAGAATTGCACGCATTAGGTCCAGAACTCTTTCAAATGACTTGGAATTTCATAAAATGATCGTCAGTCGATCCCGTGACCAACGAGGGCCAGTTTCATGACCTCTTGGTCTTCAAGAGATTTTGGTATTTTCCTCATTAGAGCATCTGGGCGCTACATTTGGAGGAGTTAACAGAGTAGTGGATGGAAAATCAACCAAGTCTCCGCACCATGAGCAACTGGTTTTAACACGATTCTCATTTCCCCACTCTTTGACTCCAGCAACTGTTACACTTCATGGGATCAAGGTGTTTACAATTCTAGCAATGTAAATAAGTCTCTGAATCATGATTGAAACAACAGACAATTCTCAATAGACAGTCTTTCGTCTACACGAACTCATCGTCTTAGCAATTACTCTCAACTGAGTAAACTCAAACATTCAGAAATTATTTTCACTCAAAATACACAACACACCAATAAATCTTGATCACCATTGATCTCACACATTTCTCAGCTTCCCTCCTACATATCGACCCATCCTCTCTTGTGACCGAATTGATTCTGGAACGACCATTGTCTTGGTTTAGGTCGGAGTCCTACAGATTGATCTCTCGAACTTAAAGCACTCCCTTCTTGAAGTGCATATTTGTGAGGTTAAGCATTTCGCTCGGTTCCAAGAGTCTCCTACGCACGGTCGTCTCCTCAATTCAGTGAAAACCAGCGAATCCTTTGTCCCTATCTACAGATTGGAGACCACAGTGGGAGATCATTCTCTCGGTTGCAATCTCACATTTTCACAAGATGGTTGATCTTAGGTCAAGTTCAGTTACAAACCCTAACCCAAATAATGCTAGCACTAGCAATACTGGTGGTACTCTATAAACTGCTCCGGCTCCCAACAACGACACTAGCGGTAACACTCCTCCTCAAACCAACATCGGGAACAATTCTCTCTTCGGCCGCTCTCCTGAGGAAGTCAGAGAAAACCCGCCTACCATAGGTGATCTCATGAAGGTGAAAGAGACTCTTGCCAAGAATCATATTGACATGGCTGCCACTCAGAAAGAGTTATGCAATTATCTCAAAACTCTCACAGACAAGATGTCAGAGAAAACTCAGGAGAAAGGAAAAGCTAAAGAAACATCTTCGGACTCTGATCCTGAAGTCACTCCAATCCATGTAGTAGATGATGATGAAGTTCCTAAATCTAAAGCTGCAGACAATCCGCCAGCGAAGGAACAACCCAGTTTCATCACCCGTGAAGACTTGGAGAGCCTCTTGGAGGACCGTGGAAAAGATAAAACTTCATTTGTCCATCGTCACCAACCTCCATACCCTTCTGCTACACAAAGGATTCCTCTACCAAAAGGTTATACCTCTCCAAAATTCACCCTTTATGATGGAACAGGCAATGCTCGAGAACATGTTTCCCGGTTCTTGGAATCATTGGACGAACATGAGCATAACCATGTTGTCCGTCTGAAGGAATTTTCAAAATCTCTGAAAGGCAAAGCATATACCTGGTACAACAAAATCGCACCAGGACTTGTGAAGTTGTTGATTTTAGACTTAAATAAAATTAATCTAGCAATTAAGAGAAAAGATAATGACAAATTGAGAGATTACTGGGAATCAGGATTTCACCAAACTCATGTTCTTATGGTTCAATTATTAATTCTTAGACAATTATAGCTCCAAAAACAACAATTATTGACTCTTAATCTTTGCCAAGGTAGATTTTATAAAACATTAATTGTAAATGGTAAGCATGGGCTATCAAAACACTGAAGCTAAGCATAACCCATCAAACTAAATGACAACTAATTAATTTAAAATCATAATTAAATTTATATTAATGCAAAAATCATAAAAAGAATTAAATAAAGTTTCCATAGTGATGATAATTGGCTTCCTTCATCATCCCAGTGATGGGATTTAGCTCCGCATGGTGAAAACACGCTCAAAAAAGTGTTTTTATTGAAGAGAATAAGCTATAGTTACAGAAAGCCTTTTGCAAGGAAACTAATGGTCACTGAAAGTATAAAGCAAGTACAGTCAGAAACGATAAAAGCTTTTTGTTGTTCAATATAAGACTGCTTCTGCGACGGATTCTGTGAGTCTCATATTCTTCATGTTCTTGAGCAAGCAGCAGAACCACTCCTGCAATTTCTGATTCTTCAATTCTCCGGCCTCTACTCAACCCCAAAGTTTCCCTCAACTCTCGACTCCTCATGTTAGTCCCAGGAACCTCTTTTTATACACATCTGGTTGATTAAATATTCACGAAATCCCCAAAACACGATCTTTCTTTCCTCGGAAATATTTTTCTCCAAAAACATAATACAATTTTTCTTCTTGTCCTCTCAGCCGTTTGATTTATTCCAGAATCTTCTCAATCGATAGTTGTGCTTCCTGGGAGATTTTATCTGCACGTAACTTCCATTTTAACTCAACATAAGACCAAATTCTTTCCCTGTTTTGATAATCTTCCAATATACGAAGTTGATAATCTTCCAATATACGAAGATTTGTTTTCTCTTTTCGCGTCTTCCAACTGGCATATCTTTCTCAATACATAACTCAATCTCAGGAGAAAATCTCTCGCACGTACTTTCCATAAACCGAACCCGAGACTAACCTCCCTGTTTTGGTTTAATTAACCAATCCCAATCAATAACTGCCAATAATTCCGAGAAGAACTCGTGAAAATCATATCCAGGAAAGTTCACAACTGATAATAGTTTTCCCGTCATTTTCGGTTTTCAAAAGGTAGGGGATGACCTCCCCTTATCCGGACTGGGGTGCCCATAGCCGTGGGGGTGTAAATAACAAACTAGGGTGCCCCTTATCAGTGGAGTGCCCCTTAGTAATTGATGTGTCCCTTATCCAAAATGAGAGTCCGAATAGTAGGTGTTCTTCGGGTGCAACTTTTCGAACCGATTTCTCCAAAAACGTTTATTGCCCAAAAATACCTACAAACACATAAAACACCATAATAAGAACAAAAACGGTACTAATAATATAGAAAATCGAGATGAAAATAAACATATAAATGCGTCTATCAAGTATCACATGCTGGGGAGAAATGATTAACGCTTTCTACAGGAAATATTTCTTTGTTTCAGAGCAAATCACCCTCTCTGATCTTGTAATGATTATGTGAAAAGGTTCAGAGTTCAAGCTTTGGACTGTCATGATCCAAATGTCACAGAACAAAAACTTGTAGACTTGTGCATCAACGACATGATCCCGGTCTACAGAGCTTTACTGTAAAATCTTCGTTTCCAGACCTTTTCAGAACTTCATGAAGCGGCGAAGAGATCAACGACTATTGCACCCGCTTTACTGGAAAGAGCAAAAGCTACAAAAGCTGAGGAACCGTGAGAGACTCGAGGTAGCAGGCGTCTGATCAACAAACACTACAACCTCCATCCTTCCACAAAAACTGTTGCAGAAGGGAGCAAACGGAAAGCCGAACCGCAGCGCAAGCCTGCATCTTCGGCTCCTCCAAAGGCACCAAGAAAGGGTAATCAAACCAGGGACGCACAAGCTCCAATTCAAAACGCAGATCCGGCGGAACCTGACTTCCCTCTCTCCATTGAAGAGGTAATTGAACTGATGGATGCCTGGATCTAAGACGGTGCATTCAAGTTATCATATGTCAGAAAGGAACCAACTGAAGAGGAAATGGAGAACCCTCGCTACTGCCGTTTCCATAGGTTCGTCAATCATCCCACCAGCGACTGCAGGTTCTTGAAGCGCATATTCAATGAAAAGGTCAAATCAGGGGAACTTAACTTGGGGACTGAAGGAGTACACATGGACCCTCTTCCAGTCAGGACTTTCTCTATCTCTGAACAACCAGTCAAAGAAGCAGTTCAGTCGTTGATCGAACATGTCTGCGAATTGATTTATCTGTCGAAGGCTCAAAGGGGAGACATGTTCACGTCTTTGAATCATATAGTATCTGGTAAATGTCTACTGATCCCATAAGTACCTCCTGAGCCTCCAGCCACTGACAAAGAAATGTATGATTGGGGACTACTCACCACAGTGCATCTCAAAGGAAATGAATTTAGAAGGGTGTTCGTTGATGTTGGCATAACCATCAACATCATTCCTTTGAAAACTCTCAGAGCCGCTGGCATTAGTCGACAAGAAGCTACGCATTCTCCCATGTCAATCAGAGATCATGAAGGGGCACTCGGAGATGCATACGGCTACATCACCCTCAAGGTCAGAGAAAAATCGATCTGCACTGAGACCAAGTTTTATATAATCCGGGAAGATCCAGGATATGACATGATTCTTGGACGACCTTGGATTCATGCTGGAAAGGTGACTCTAATGCCTTCGGTTGAAGAAATCTCTGATTCAGAAGAAATAGAAGATACTCCATCATTCGAGCATCTGGAGGAAGTTAAATCCTTGGTGGAATTAGCACAGAAACCTGGAGAAAGTGCACACTCTTTCATCAAAAGGTTCCGTACTCAGGCAAGTATGATTCCCCTTCATGCGCCTATACTACCAATGTTTAATCATGTTGCCCTGGTCCGGGGACTTCTTCCCACTGACAACTTAGCCGTCGCAAAGTGCTATGAGTAGATAGCCTCACCACGACAATATTACACCAAATGGTTGAATACAGAGTTTCTTCAAACTGAGCATTCTATCAAAAGATTTATTGTTGAAGACATGGCTGAGCATGACAGACAGTACTCTGGATACTCCCCTTTGCATGAGTGTCCATATGTGCCACAACCATGGAATCCTACCGCACGAGGAATTCCGAATCAACAGAAGATATTCAAGGCGCAGACGACTAAGCCTAATAAATTCCATGAAGGAGACCTAGTTCTCAAAGAAACTAAGCGCAACCTTCATTCTGCAAGAAACTTCAATTGGGAAGGACCTTTCTTGGTTGCTAAATCCATAGTTGGAGGATATTACAGGCTGATCAACACGGATGGCAGGTCCGTGCCAATAATACACGAGAATTGGCTTAAAGCATTTGACGCCTGAAATTATTGGGCATTTGAGGTACTAGGCGTTTGAATATTCATGACGTCTGGATTTGGCATTTAGTATTTTCTTTCATTGTATTTCAATTTCTCCAAAATGTTTGCAATACTTGCATTCAGTATTTGAATTCAGCAATTTATCAAAATTCAGTTCATTTTACTTAAATAAAATCTCTATCAAATCCAAAAGAAAATCCTCAATCATCTACCAGTCCAAAACCAATCAAAAAATCAAAACCAAAATAAAACCTCACATCTCTCAGAAGTTCAGAAGTTCAGAAGATTATGAAAAGGAAATCAAAGAAAATCAGCAAAGAAAGATTTTCGCTCCTCTGCATCCTTCAAGACTTGTAAGGCTGTCTTCTCCATATTCAGCTCTTCAGTCAGCCTAGCAATCTTGTCTTCCTCCTCCATCACATCATCGTTGGGAAAGGGTATGTTCTTATCACATGAATCCTTAATGACATTTATATTCTTACGAAACCACTTCACGTTGAAGCCAAGTCTCTCAGAATTCTCAAAGTTGAACTCCCAATCAAAGAGTACATCTAGAGTAACAATATTTCTGGCCCTAGCGCATATATCACTTACAACACGCAAGATAACACTTACTTGCATGGTTAAAGAATAAACACGCTTGGGATCTCTGGTAATGATGATGTGACCAAATTTCCTCCATATCTTCTCGTACAAGTCAGCATATCCAATAGGAACTCTGAATCCACCAACTAGTTCGTGGTATGGGAGTGATGAATCAAACAGAGGATAAAAAGCAATCCCTCACTCGTTTATTGATGCACCACTATAAGATTCTCAATTACTTGAGAAACTTCTACAGTTAGGGCGATAGTTTCTTCAGTTTCTCCCACTCGTGGTTCGGTTTCTTCCGCCACTGAAGCAACGACAATTGAAGTCTCAGTTTCCTTAATGATTTCAATAGCAATACCCTCATGACCTAGAAGTGCATAGGTGGTTTTCCCTTTATCAATAACCGCATGGTTTTTCGAATTATCATTATTGGTTCCGTTATTCTCAACTTCGGCATTTAGTAACTAACACGAAGATTACATGAGATTAGAGCAATCTAAACATGGAAACCAAATGGAATCATAAACTACAACATACAAGTGGTATAACATCATCAAATTTCATCATCATGCATTCAAAACACGAGCAAATAGCATGAAAGTCCTAAAAACACGTTTTACAACGAGCTCATCTGAGAGGATTTTACACTGCCCCGTACAAAACGACGAACTGGGAAAAATTGGTGAAAAATCTAAGGTCTAGTTATATACCATTCTCTTCGTATGGATGTTATCTACAACATCAAAATTTTATAGCAATTGGATGAACGAGTAAAAAGATGTGGCCAAAACATCTAACTATATGCCAGCTGAAAAATTCCTGAAGGTCTCCTGGAAGTTTACTGTTTCGCTGATTTCAGCCCCTAAACATGCTCAAAACTCTAAAATCTTCTTTGTGAAAGCTTGGAAATTTCCTGGGAATAAGGATACATGGGTAGGTAGCGAAAATCTGACGTCGTATGAAGATTTTACAGCGTTTTTGCTAAAGGGCTGAATCCTGGAATTTCTGGTGACGTATTTTTGGCAAAACTTTTCGTATATTCACATGAATTCTCATTCATTTATTCATAAATCGACAAGTTTATACTTATATGGATAAAATGCAAGAGAAATACTTACTTGGGTGGTCTCTGAAGCATTCAAAGAGCCGTGATTGCCTGTATCAGTATTAAGAGCATCATTACTCTCATTCGGTCTTGAGTTCTGAGAATCCTCTTTGTCACCAACTTCCGAAGATGAACGAGCATCACAAGTATTCTCCACTTCCATGGCAACATCCTCCTTATATATTCTCAACAATTAGCATTTTATCTACAAATCATCATAATTGGTTATACAAAGAAATACTTAAGTCAACCTCTTCTTCAACACTCGAGTTAGAAACTGTTTTCCCAGCAGAGAACTGAAGACCGTCTATACTCGATGGAGTGAAATTCTGCAACGGAATAACAAATATTGGTTTTCAGATCCTAACAATGCGGATGAGAAGAAGTCAAATCAAAATAAGTACTGACAACTCACCAATGAGACAACTGGGGACTTTATGGTGTTAGGTAACAACTTATAATTTTTTCTCCTGCCTTCTCTGCATGAATAATTGCTTCAGTTTCTGAGAAGTCTACATGGATTCGAGGTCTTACATTACGACCGTCCTGTGGTAAAATTTGATGCAATAATTATAATACAATTATCATAATTTTATGAAGATTATACAAAGGTACATACCTGAGAACATCCTGGAGACGATTTTCGTTTATCACCACCAGAGAGATGCTTCAATCTTGGTCGAGTACAAATCATCTCAACAGAAAGAGGATCTTTCACCGGAGACTGACCGATCATCACGAAATCATGTAACCGCTCAAGTTGTTGATTCCAAAAGTCTATATAACCTGGAGTTACATATGTAATTCTCTCAGAGCAAGGGAACCAGTAATCGTTTCCTTCCACATGCGTACGGTCTAAATGGGTCATAAGTTGCTCGACCGATGGTTTCCTTCTTCGAAAAGTCGGAACATACTGATCCATACCCATTTGTCGAGCTGCTCTATCAATGTTATATTCCTCCACTGAAAGTTCTCCATATATCGCTGATAACAAGTGACCAGGGGTGCAACTCTACATAAAATATCTCTCGCCATCACTCCGACCTGCACCAGACGCCAAAGCCATACTCTCTTCAGTATTGAAAGTTGTCAGCTGAGAAATATAAGAAGGAATTGACACCCATGGGCGACAATCGAACTCAGATTCATTATCTAACACATCAATGAGACGTGTCTTAAGCCTAGGCTGCTTTGTAGACCAGCGCATAATCCTGGCATTATCTTTCTCAGAGAAAATTTGACGAGCATCAGCATTCGGTCCTTGCAAGATAGTACGTGAAATAGGTGTGTAATTCTTGAATTGTTCCCACATCAAAGCTTGAAGAAACATCGTATTGGCATAACATTCGATCTTCATAAAGCCATTTGATACACTGGAGTTTATAATCAAGGAGTCTAAGTTAGAGTACAAAGAACCCAAGAATCACGAACGACTTCAACAAATTTCCACTATCTTCAAATATGTCTCTGGACAGCCATAAACATAAGAAAGCAGCAGTGGATAATATACCGTCAACGGGATTGTCGGGGGCCTCATCTCTTGGCCACCAACGTGTTAACCAGTGAGCATAACAACCTTTGTTGCCGGACACCTTATTAATCTCCTCCATTGCAGCGCTGTCAAGATGTTAGAAACTACCGTCTCCTCAGCTGAAAGACCCTCAGGGAGATTTCCTGTGATTGGGAGATGCAACAAAGCGACTACATCCTCTAAGGTGATGGTAAATTCTCCCCATCTGCATATGAAGGTATGGGTCGGAATGCACTAACGAGAAAGTAGAGCCACTATACCTCGCACATCATGAAAAATGAACAAGTCTCCGGATGCTTGAATATCCCTTGTTACTTGTGCCTGATTCAGCATAGCTCTAACGCGAGGGAAACCCAGCATATGTCTCGCTCATCCAGAGAATATTTCTAAAGATCGTCGAGAAAGCTTAAACTCTGTGATTGATGCAAGGAAAAGTCCTCGTTCAAGACAAAATCGGATCACTGTCTTAGGAGTCACCAATTTCTTTTGAGTAACACTTCTGGGATTTATCAGAAGACGATACGCTAGGGTTTTGAGACGTTTTTCGGTTTCCTGCTGAACCTCAAAAAACGCATCATCTATATTCGGAACATTCTTGATTCCATGTGTCTCTTCTTCTTCTTCACCAATAGAAGTCGCATCCATGCATGTATAATCTCTGGAGACGTCATTTTCTTGAGAGTCAGACATCCTTGCGAAGTAGCTGTAACATGCACACGATACTCTACTTCAGTATATCATCCATATAAGATGCAAACTTCGACAAGATGATGGAATTATACACACGGAAAAACATCTGCGAAAATGGTAATTCTTAACTCTTACCTTTTTACGATTCCACTAGTAGTGATTGTAATGTAAGAGTTAACACTTCAAAACTTGCTCGTTTCTTCGAAATCTACAAAAGACGAGCGAAACTCAGGTTTTCATAAAATCATGAACACTTCTACTGTGTGAACATTCACCATAGAATTATGAAAACTAAACAATATTTCATCATAAATAATTGTTACTTTAAATATTACTTAAAATCAGCTTTGATTTTCAAAATATATTTATATATATATATATAACGTGAATTATTCACGTAAAAAATAGATTTTATTATTTTAGTGTGAGTAAAACTCACGTAAAAAAAACCGTGAACACGTCACGGTTCTATACGTGAAATTTTGTGGATATTTCACGGTTTATAAAAAAAAAAAATCTTTTCCTTCGTACGATCGTCCGTCTTCGAAACGAGGGTTTATTTCGATTTTGTGAAAGTTCACACCTTTTAAGATAAAGTTTTGGTTTTCATGAAAGCTCATAAAGAAAATTTTATCACTAGACACGGGTCTATATAAAAATCTCTCTTCTAAATCAGGGATTATTACTAGTTTTTTAAACTAACGATCGAACGAACATACGTTTTTCAAACAAGAGTTTTCTACAAAACTCACACTCATATATAGAGCAGTGCTGTCCCGCGCAGCTGTGCTGGACGTCAACATAAGCAAGCACATTACTGACCATTGGATCTGTTTATGGATGGTTGGATTAAATTCTATTTTCTTTCGTAAATATTTACAGCTAGCCAACTTATGATATTAGAAATAGGTCCCTATCTTCCAAAATATAAAACAAAAATAACCCTCCAGTCCACATATTACCATCCTTATTCAGAAACCAATCCTCCATCAACGGTATTTTTGAGAGAAATTTAATGTAAAAAATGTCTGGTAGGTTTAATGGTGTTGAAGATGATGATGCTATGATGATTAAAGGTCATCAATTACACACACATATATATGCAGTTGAATTCGAATTAAAGATGATGAAGATGAGTACCCGAACTCATGTTATTTCTGTTATCTGCGATTATAGGTTCTGATCATGGGGATATATTAGGGCTAAATTAGTTTTGTGATTATGCAAAAAAAATAAAACAAAAAAGAGAGAAGAAAATAAATTAGGGAAAAAATTGGGCGAAATCTGATTGTATACTTTAGTTAGGGATTTTTTTTTTCCAAAATCATGTTAACTTTCAGGCTTCAATTTTGTATCAGTCTTACAGTATTATTTCTACGCAAGAGTAGAAATGTGTTCTCAGTGTTACTGTTTGCTTCCTTTGATTATATACAGTCCATGGCATAATAATACTGAATGATATGATGATCACTTAAATTACTGCATTTCTGATCTGTCGGTGATATGATAATCATTGAATCTACTAGATTTTGAATAAAATTATTATCGCTTCTCTAAGTTAATGGTATGTTATAAGAAAAATGATATTCAACATCACCGGAATAAAGAAAACCAACCAAAAACAGTTGACGGGTGGTCACTTGTTTTTGTTTTTCTAGCAATCCTGATTCATTTGTCTAAGGTGTGTAGCAGAATATGATCATCATCTTCTCGTTAAGATAACTACAACTAATTGGTTGCACCAAAGGATTATTAAACAAGACAGAAAGTGTGAAAACAAAACCCTAGAGACCTATTTCTAGTATCTTAAGTTCGCCAGCTGTAAATATTTAGGAAAGATACGTGGAATTTAATCCAACCATCCATAAACAGATCCAGTGGTCAATAATGTGATTGCTTATGTTGACGTCCCGCGCAGTTGGACATCACTGCTCTCGTATATATGCACATATATAACTTTGACATGAATGAAACGTGAACAACTCATGAAACAACAAACTTTTAAAAAATTAAATAGAAAATCACGTACATGTCGGCGCCGGCCGGAAGTTGGCTGGACGGTGGCTGCTCCGGCTGGACGGTGAATTTCCGGCGAAAATTTCCTTCCCCTGGCGTGAAGGAGATGAAGAGATGAAGGTGGTGGTCGATCAGAGGTGAAATAAAAAAAAAAAGATTAATCCCTTTTATATCAAATTTTATTTCCAAAACCTAATTTCACAAGGATTTTCTTATTGGGCCGGACCCGTGAATCCTAAACCGACCAAGGTTCCGTCATCAAATCAGCGGTTCTACACCAATTTACACTCATTAGATGATGTTCTATCATGCCACTGGGATCTTCGTTCAAGCCATGGTTCGCTCGTGCAATCGAAAATCCGGTAACATCTTATTTTACGACTAAGTTCAACTACTTATTTTCGTCTGTAACAAGAAAATTACCATTTAGTGATGACTGAGGAACATGACTGTCCCTCACTAAGCATGAGACTTAATGTAGATGGTGGATTTTCGACAAAGGGTAAAATCGTAAAACCATAATTATACATGCTCCTGATCCAGCCATCAGGTGAGTATTGAGACTCATGTCTCTCATCGAAGCATGAAAGCTCATGCCACAAGAATTTCTGACTGAGAATACTGTCTCTCAGAGTATCTTGAAAAGCCTCTGATCGAGTATATTACTCCTTAGAACATGTGTATGCAGTCTCTCAGCTGAGACCACGGCATATCTCATAAATACTGAGCAATTTCAGTAATCACTTCAGTAAAGAATCGAATGATTGGACGGCTCCTAGATGTATTACTCACTAGTACATAGCACTAACGTCTTCAGGATGTCGCAATATTTCCTGACTTTATAGAATAAACATTCAAATCGAGAGTTCTGCTTCAGCTAGCTCATACCTCGATTTTCGAATAATTATAATGCTCCTAGACAACATGTCTGCTAGTATAGAACCATCAATTAATTATTTCTAGTCGCAAGATTCATCAATTGAATTCCTAGAAAAATATTCTACGTCCTGTACAATATTTCGTTACTTCAATTTATGGTTATTCCCAGCAGAATTCCATGGGTTATTAGTAAATATTCAACGTACGGGCATCTGAGCCACCATCGAGTAAGCCCCAAGAAAATGGTGCAAGTGTATTCAGCAATAAATGCACGAGCACCTGAATGCACGAACGAACATTCGATAACACGAAGGAACGATCAAACCATGTATAAAATAATAATAAAAAAATATCTAAAGAAGGTGTTAAGGGGACCAAGTCCACCGATCGGCCGGTTAAGCCGCCATGGTCGGTCCCACGCTTCTCCCTTTAATTTATCATGTTTTATTATTTTCCTTGATCCCATGAAAATCCATTCAATTGATAAAATTCATTCGTTTCATGATATTTCCTTCACATTAAGGAAAGTGTACAAAAATTACATAAAATTAGGAAAGGTGTCACGGGACCGTGGTCACTAGCCGGCCGGCCATGCCCTAGCTGTGACCGGTCCCACACCTTGTAATTCCTTATTTTATTAATTATTTCCATCATCTCATGGAAATTCCTTAATCCTATGAAACTCCTTTGTTTCATGGTATTTCCTTCACATTAAGGAAATTATACAAAAATTACATAAAATTAGGAAAGGTGTCACAGGACCGTGGTCACTAGCCGGCCGGCCATGCCCTAGCCGTTACCGGTCCCACACCTTGTAATTCCTTATTTTTTTTAATTACTTCCATCATCACATGGAAATCCTTTAATTTCATGATATTTCCTTCAAATCATGAAAATGATATAAAATTAGGGGAGACTCACGGGATCGGGCCCTGGCTGGCCGACCATGCCCAAGCCGGTCCCACACTCCCTTATTTTATTATTATTAATATTATTTGTTTCCCTCATCTCATGGAAACTCCTTCACTTCAAGGAAATTCTTTGATTTCAACAAACTCCTTGATTTCATGATATTTCCCTAAAATCATGAAGATAATATAAAATTAGGAAAAGTGCCATGGGACCGGGATCATTGGCCGGCCATAGCCGGTCCCACACGTCATGATTCCTTCATTTTATTATTATTATTTCCTTCATCTTATGAAGTTTCCTCAGTTTCAGCAAAATCCTTGATTTCTTCATATTTTCTCAAAATGTTGCTCAAACGCACATCAGAAAATATCAAAATTCTCAGGACTGAGACGCGGAAACTTTGGCGATGTGAGCATGTTACCTTGACCGACCAAGGTTGACTCTTTGGCTTGCAAGGAGCCGGTCTCATGCATTTTCACAATTTGACCTAATTTGCACAATTGCACGCATTAGTTCCAGAACTCTTCCAAATGACTTGGAATTTCATAAAATGATCGTCAGTCGATCCCGTGACCAACCAGAGCCGGCTCCATGACCTCTTGGTCGGTGATAAGCACGTAAGTGCTATGTTTTATACCCATATTTATATTAGTAGGACTCGATATTTGGGCTAATAGCACTATTTTAATGGTTTTGTAGAAAGCACAAGCGTATTCGATCATCCGGAAAAATACTAGCTAAATGGAAGCTAAAGAGATATTTACATCATAAACCTCTACAGTGCTGCTCAAGGGCCCAGAATGAAGAGGAAGTTGAGTTGATGGTGGGCTGCCATATTGTCTCACCGGCATCAGCCATTTCATTGCCAAAGAATTGTGTACAAGATAGCAGGTGGATTCCGCAGAAGGCTAAAGATAAAAACTGATGTGCCAAGCCCATCCATCACTATCTCATTCTCTTAATGGAGTTTTGCATACACGAATGGAGACGCAGGTGTTGGTATCCGGTGATGATATAATGGGAATCAACAAGCAAGCAGCTGCAGTCATCTTATATTTCTTGGTTGGGAACTCCCATCTCTTCATCTCGGCCAAGTAACGGAGTTCATATCTCTTCTTCAAAAGTCAGCAACACCTGTATATTACAAATTGGCCTTAACTTGGTGCCGTGAAAGCAGCAAATGGAGAAAAGACTTGCAGCTGATTTGTACTGAGAATTATGATATCAAGTGAGAATTAAGAAGCAGCAAAGCCAGGGAATGGAGACGAGACCGTGACGTTCAGTTGGCCAGAGAGAAAGCATTGAAAGCTGTCGGAGTTGAATTGTTGAATCGGTGCAGGCTATAGTAATGGAGTTGATCCATTGAGACGGAAAAGAGAAGAAGGCTGCATGGGAAGGAAACGAAGATGGCAGCAAAACAAAGTCGGCGTCTGTACGTGCATCGACTGGTTGGAATTTGACTTGCTGAGAACTGAAATGGGTTCTTGCTGCGAGAGGTGTTGGCTAGATGTGTTTGCATGGGATTCTGGAATTAAGGAAGTGTTGGTTCCTGGCAACTGTTGCAGTATAGAAACGATGGGTTCATGGCGGCATCGGATGGAAGTTGGTCAGAGAATAAAAAGGCAGTGAGCAGAGAAGAAAGAGGTGTTGGAGGAGAAGCTGTACGTTAGCTGTACATGGAGATCTCAGCGACAATACAATGGGAATGGTGGCATCGATTGGTAAATTTCAGACGTACAAAGGAGAGTCTCATTTCATTTTTCAATTCAGCAGCTGGTGGCGTTTCTATCTCATGGCAGCAACATGAAGACGAAGAAAAGGTCTAGATGAACAGGCAGTGGTGATGGTTCTGGTACCTCAAATGAGTTTGTTTTGCTGGTGGAGGAAGTGTTTGAGTCAGTCTCAATTGAAGCAGTGGTGTTGCAGCTGAGTTGAATGATGGGTGTTGGTTTTTAGAGCTGTACACAGATCTTTGAGAGCTGATTCCAGCAAGTGTTGTCGTCTAGTCAACTGGTGTTGTCTCAGTGATCGACAAAGATGAAGGAGCTGGTGAACAACTGGAGGCAGTGGTGATTATCAGGTCTGCAACAGATTTTTGTAGGTGTTTGTTCGAATGCAACATGAGTGCTGCTGTTGTTGTGATGATTTCAGAAGTTAGATGGTCGCAGAATTGCAACTGCTGGTGGTAGCAGTGACAGTAACATCACTGGATTTGAGGGTGCTTCTGAAATTTAGAAAAATGAAAGTTGGTGTTGCGGCTGGCCGGTGAAGGAAAAGGCTAAAGGGACAGAAAATGGAAATTAGTGAGGGTCGGAAATATAAAGGAAGTTGGGTCTGATTCTGGATATTGGTGTACTGGGCCTGGCAGTTCGGGTAGGTCTAAGTTGGAGTTCTTCACAGCACGGTATTTATGTCAGAGAGAAAGAACAAAAAAGGAGGAGGCCGGCGGTAGAGCCCGGTTTGGAGGATACAGAGCGACGAACATAAACTTGAGAAGGAAGAGGAGGCCGCGGAAGTGTTTTGGATCCGAAGAAAAAGAGGCGACGGAGACGATATTGGTTTAATCGTTTCTCTTTTGCTATTATTTTTGATGGGTTTTAAGAAAACCCTTTGATATGTTCTAATCCTTTTGTAGCTAGGGTTTTATGGAGAAAACTACTTCTAGCATTAAGACCATTTGAATCGATTTTGAATAATTTGGGATTAGGCTATGTAAATTGCATTTCGAAATCCAATACTTATGATTGATTGATTTTATATAAAGAATATATGTTGTTGCCTCACAGGCTTTGTATGATATAAAAGCCTAAATGCATAAATGTGTTTGGTTTTGCAATTGTATTTGTTAGTATTTGATAATTCATGCTTAGGTTAATTTTTTTGATGGGTTATGCTTAGACGGCGCAAATAGTGATTGTGAACATATAAATTATGTTTTCGATAATTCTCTCGTCATTATAATTCGATAGGTCATGCTTAGAAATTTGATGGTCTATACTTAGGAGATGCGAGTTTATGGTCGGAGATTATATCAATAATAGGTGTTGCAATAGAACAAAGCTATCAACACATATTTGGAATTAGAGTTCTTTTTGGTGCATAATTATAAATAGTAGTGGAATCCCTAGACCCTGGTTACCGACTCCTTCTCATTGCATTTAACTAATTCTTTTTATTTTCGTTCTTTTATTTCTTTAATTCTAAAAATCCAAAAAAGTCATTGCTGGTTAATTGATTGAGAATATTGATTATTGGTATTTCCACCGCTCTCTGTGGGATCGACCCGTACTTGCCTCTGTCTACTAGTTAGACACCATGCGATTGCGGTTTATTATACATATCAGTCGGTCCTTCATCTCTTCATATTTTGTTAGGTTTTATCACCTAAGGTTCAGACGAGCATTATTTCAATAAATGATTAAACCAGCATTTGATCATCTTTTCACCAACTGGTCTTCAAGAGACTTTGGTATTTTGCTCACTAGAGCATCTGGGCGCTACATGGTCGATCCATCATCCCATGTAGTCGGTCCCTCCTTCACTCCGTGGTTGATTTTCAATAAATCATCAATTGATCAGCAATTGATCAAAATTAGGGTTTCGAATCCAAAGCTCCGTAAAACATAATTCTGAGCAGATTCAAACACTAATAATTTTACGTTGATCCCGTGATCAACATTCTAATACTCGGTTCAGTTGTCAGTATTTTAAATTAATGTTTTATTTGGTCATGTTACCAATAATTCATCAAACGAGCAACAATCGCTCAAATGAGCAATATTTGCTCAGACTAAGGAATATTGGTTCAACTATCAATATTCAACAATTCATCAAGTGAATAATATTTGTTCACCTTAACTATCAACGTTTATTCGACAATTATACTTCTGTCTCAACAGACATGTTCAATTCATGAGTCCCAGAACATTTGTTCGACTCGGCAATGCAAGGACTCATCGTCCCATGAAGTCAGCAACTGACTAACTAAATACACGTCTGCCTTGCAGAACCACAATCACGAGACATCAATCGTGTTACATGGGGGGATATTATCTAGGGTTTTGGTCTGGCGGTCTACGGCACGTGTGTTCATACACACGATGAGAATGTGAGCAAGTCGTGCAATCAGTTGGAAGAGTTAACAGAGTAGTGGATGGAAAATCAACCAAGTCTCCGCACGATGAACAACTGGTTTTAACACGATTCCCACTTCCCCACTCTTTGACTCCAGCAACTTTCACACTTCATGAGATCAAGGTGTTTACAATTCTAGCAATATAAATAAGTCTCTGAATCATGATTGAAACAACAAACAATTCTCGATAGACAGTCTTTCGTCTACACGAACTCATCGTCTTAGCAATTACTCTCAACTGAGTAAACTCAATCATTCAGAAACTATTTTCACGCAAAATACTCAACACACCAATAATCCTTGATCACCATTGATCTCACACATTTCTCAGCTTCCCTCCTACAGACCGACCCATCCTCTCTTGTGACCAAATTGACTCCGAAACGACCATTGTCTTGGTTTAGACCGGAGTCCTACAGATTGATCTCTTGAACTTAAAACACTCCCTTCTTGCAGTGCATCTGTGTGAGGTTAAGCATTTCACTCGGTTCAAGGAGTCTCCTCCGCACGGTCGTCTCCTCAATTCCGTGAAAACCAGCAAATTGTTTTTCCCCATCTACACTCTCAAGAGAAGGTTTGGCTTGTAATGAAAATTTCTTATTAGCCGAACATTTAACTAGTAAGTAGGTCGAAAGTTACAAACTATAAATTCGGACAATAACTATTGTATCTCGAGTAAGCTGAACTGTTCATCTTCTGTAGTATACAAGTTAGGTTCGGCTGACAATTTCAAGCCGAACTTATCTCTGATTCGCCGAACTTGGGTGAAAAAAATCATTTTTTTGATGATTTCAACCTACACAAATGAAATTAAACATAATGTGAAATACTTGTGCGTTGCTAGCATTGGGTTTCTCATCGTTGTATTCATCTTCTGGATTTGTCTCATAAAAATACAAGTTTTTCCTCACTTCCCCTTCTTCTTCTCCAAAAAACCTAACCTTTTTTTTCTTCCCCTAAAATTTTCATCAACACAAACTTTTATAACTTAATTATCTTAATCACTAATCATTTACATTAAACACTAATCAAAATTATTCATTATTATTAACACTAATACAGAAAGGTAAATTTTCCATTACCAAAAATATTTGGTTAAGGGGTTATTGGATTTACTATTTCCAACCCGTTTTTGTCTTTATTCAGTATGCCCTGAAATTTTCTTGTATGCCCTAAAACAGGGTTCTTGTTAAGTTTGGTTAAAAATTCAAATCTAGAAAGGCTTAAGCCAGCCCAAAGTATTAGCCAATTAGTTTTCAAGCCACCCTACATTTGTTTTCTAGTTCCGCACTGCCATTAGCCGATCTTGGACACTTTTTGCTTATCCCCCTAAACTATTTACCATCTCAGATGAAGCATGACAAACAAAGAACGATATATAAATACGTTAAAAAAAAAAACAACAATTAGGCTAACCCCTATGGGCTAGATTGGAGTGTTAGATTGGCCAAAAAGTGTTGCAAATCAAAAAATAAGTGTTGTAAAAAAGTTAACAGTGATAGTTGATAGTTCTCTCACCTAGCAAGTGCTCGCGGTCCAACTATCAGCGAGATTGAAATGATGAACCGTTCGGCGCTCAAAAAGTGACATAAACGCCGAACCATTCAGCGCTGGGAGAAATTTTTTTGATCCAACGACTGAGATTTAAAGCGCCGAACGGTTCGGCATTATATGGTGGTCCCGCTGCTAGATTAGCCATCCCATAGGACTTAGGAAGTTGCCCATGCTGACGTGGATGGCCAATCTAGCAGCTAGATATCTAGCCCATAGGACTAAGCCTTACAACAAAACGAATAATCCAACACTGTCGAGTTCCACAAAAAGAACCGATAACCTCCACAGACCCATGATTTCCTTCAACTATATAATACAGGCAAAAAAAAAAAAAACCTCTTACACCACGATCCCAGTACAGACCAGAGCACACAAAAACTAGGAACTTAAACAGCGTCAGGATAATCGATTTTTCTCTTTCATAAGAAAATTTCAAGTTATTCTTTACGATTACATCACAGTAAAATTTATAAGATTTAATCCAACAGTACAAGTAAAGTAGAAACAAACCGTTGAAGAAGCCATATATACATGGTCGCTTGTGAGTAGTCAACCTTTTTCCCCTAGATCATGATTTTCGGCAATGAGAAACTCACTACCTTTAAGGGAAATAAAGCTTCATATTGCTCTAAATGTACATTGGAGTATTCTGGTTCAGCCTCCTCTCTATCGGAATCACTAGTTCTCAGTACTCAGTAGAGACACCATGTGCTATAGAGTTGCTCTTGTTTATGGCATTATGCCCACTTTGAATACTTTTGATACTCCTGAACAGAATTATAGTTACATGCATCAAACCACTGAATTATAAAGTGAATATATCAACTATTTAACTACAAAACTACTGCAAATTTACGAGACACCGTAGTCTTTTTTTTGTGTGTGCGTGCGTGTGTGTACGTCTGTGAATGGATAAGTCAGACTAGAATTCACCATTAACATCTTCTCAGCATCTTTTAGAGTCCATGAATGTCCCTTTTCTACTGCTTTATCTGCCAGCTGTTTTTTCTTCTCCTTTGACTTCACCCAATCAACCATGTTTCTTGTGTGTATAGCTCTATCTGGTTTTTCAAACTAATGAAGTTTTTCCTTTTCCTCTTGGAAGTCGACACAACCCAAGGCAATCAAATCTTTACTGTCTTCTTTATGGAGATTCAAGGCGGAAAAGTTCTCATCAGGGTTCCTCATTTGTCCATTCACATCTAAGTGTCGGTTCACATAAAGATTGCCAAAATTCTCAACCTAGTCAAGGTACATAGGAACATGGTCAAGGAAATTAGCAATAACATTCCAATATCAACAAGTTGCGGAAACTCTGATGTTTCTAAATGGCAAAACAAACGGGACCAGGAACCTAGCAAAATTGTGTAGGGGATAATTCATTAATTCTTTAAAGTCTCCCATGTTCTTCTACACCGAAAAACCTCTTGCATTGTTTGACAGTGACTAATTTTGGCAATAGAATAAAATATATTAGTTGTCAGAACGGGAAATGCGCAATGAAATCCAAACTATTCTACAGCTTCAAGAAACCCTTGCATCTACTCCTTTCCTCAACAAATGTCTAACCTTCCAAATACAAAATTTAACGAAGATGGAAAGTGGCCATACCTCATTCTCCCACTGTATTTTAAGCTCAAATAAGTGCTCATATAATGAATTCTTTTTCTGTTCAGTAGCAGTCAATTTCACTTGCAGTAAACTAATTTCATTATTGATGCGTTTCACTAGTTCCTTCAGAGGTTGAATTCTCTGACTTGTTAAATGCTTCTGTTTTTTCACAACACCCAAATCCTCCACTCCTACACACTATACATAAAACACAGATGACAAATTGTTCAAATACGAGATAAAAACAGAAACACATTGATCCAATAATAGACGTCACTTACCTCAACCTGGTTTCTGAAGTTTTGATCCCAACCAAATTTAAAAGCTTCATAAACATTGTTCCTTCTCTTATCGAAATCCTTTTTCTTTGACCCACTCGCAATAAATGCATCTCTCGTCCCCTCGAGTTGTTTAATCTCCCTAAGGAGATGTTTTTCCTCAACTAACGTGTTTTTCCCATGTTGCATTCTAGAATGCAAGCTACGAATCTGTTTTGCCAACAAATTCCTCCATTAAAAAAGTAATATAATTTCCAATATATACTGTATTTAATATTTTTGATCTAGAACACAAATTCAAGCTACGAAGGAAGATATAATATATAGAATACAATTGTTGTTGGGAAAAAAAAGACAGCTAACCCAGCTAGCAGGTGGTTGAAAAGAAGTTTATAATACATGAGAATGAAAAGAAAGAGACCGAGAATGAGAAAAGCTTACATGACAATTAAGCTCCGTATTTTTCTCTCTTGTTGTACACATTTCAGTGTGGAGCTTCATTATAGCTTGATTCAAATGATCTATTTCAAATTTCTTCACATTCAATGACAATGGCTAAAAGATACCAGAGTGATAACAAGTCTGCTTTATCCAACTGCCCAAACAATTCAAAACAAAATAATTTTTTTTCTGTTTTTGGACACCAATAGATTAGCATCCATCATAACAAAGCCTAATTGAGAAAAATTATCGAAACTCCTTGTTTAAAGTAAAATGAATTTACTGCACCAATCAATACGTCTACAATACCTGTCTCACTGTTATGGCTTTACTAATCTGACCCCAAGCTTATTTATTCTTCTTAATCTCCTTCTCAACTTGATAAATTTTGGTTTCCAGCTTTAAGTTTTCGTATAATTCATACTCCGCAAAATAACAAGAATCAATTTGTTTAGGTTTCAGGCAATCACCAACAGATTCATCCATAACAAGAGAACTAAATTGTACTAGCTGATATGATCCTTGTGTATGAATCATTTTTTCCATATGATTCTCGTGTAAGCAAATCCATTCTCCATCTAATTCATCCTCCTCAAAACGTGCAAATTTTAAACTGTCTTCTACTATTTCCATTTCCTAAGATTTCGGCAAAGACTTGACACAGAGACAGAATATCAGGAGAATCTCCTTGAACCTGAAGAGAAAGTAAAATAAACTCTATCAAATGTAACCTACTGAAAGAAGACTCAAGCTGACTGTTTCCAAATGAAGAGTTCAAAGGCCATAATCAGTAAGGACTTCAAAAGACAAAATGAAACAAAACTCTCATAAAAGCTAAAGAGAAGAATGAAAACAGGCAGGTAGATGAATAACTTTAAAATCTAACTAGAACCTCAGAATTCTGAAACAGATAAAATAATAGAATTCATAAACAGAGTACATAAGTAACTTACTGGCAAAATTGCAAAATTATATGAGAAACAGGTGGTACTAAACCTACAACAGATAATCACATTTTCTAAGGCAATCTGTAGTTCAAAATCTATTATAATTTCCAAAGTATTTTTCAAAGATTCCTTCAAAATTGGGCCGCAAGAAAACCAAATTTATGACATCCATTTGACTTTCATTTTATTTTTCTATTCCCTTTAATCAGTTCTCAATTCCAAATGCTTCAGCAGAGAGAGAGAGGGAGAGAGAAATGACAAATTAATCTTTTATTAATCTTGTCTTTCTTATTTTCTACCAAGGTGGGGTTTGTTTCTTTGTGTCAAACTAGGATGTATCGGTCTTTAGAGAATTGAATTTTTATTTTCAACCAGACTCTTGTTTAAGTCACATATAATGTACTCAAGGCCCAAGGGTCAGAAAGTTGCACGGAAGTTACGCCTGAATGAGTCGCACAACTTAACAAAATGCATAAATACCTCAATATGAAATTATTTGAATTGATCAAGATAAAAAATATGTATACATATATATATGCACGAAAAAAAGAAATGAAACGGTGCAGAAGAACAAACTTATACATAACAAAGGGATGAATAGAGACCACCATCATCAATAATGTATGCATTTCTAAACACTACGGTAGCTTTTTGTTCAACCTCACTATGACCACAGAGTCGAGCAAAATTCAAGCAACACACTGTACTGAGACCTTTATTCATATGACCACTTGTTATGGGTTCTAACAAGAAAGACCAAACCACACCTCCAAAAAAAATGGTGCTGCTTTTGAATTTGAGGCCCAGAAATTCATCCAATCACTCCTATTAAATGTGACAAAACTTTTCTAATATAATGTTTGTACCGCAAATTTTAGCCGCAAGAATGATCACATGCCAACCCTATCTGTAGGTGGTGTTGGCATTGAGCATATGCTGGCCCAAAAGATTCCAGATCTAGCATGATTCTCTCCTCTAAACAGGAGGAGATAATTTATATACAACCGAGCTCAGACCCACTCAGGCATGCATAATTAGAACAATGACAACCACGTTTATCTTTTCAATATACTACTCTGCAATATTTCCCCTTCTCTAGCCATATCATGTCTAGATTACTGGATTCTTCAAAGTTAGTAATAATCAGAAACAGTACCAGACCAGCACAAAGGTGCTCTAGGGGCGCCAAAGTTGGTGTGTTTCAGCAGTTTTCTAATGATTCCTCGGCGCCTCGCCTAGCGCCTAATACAACATAGGATCAAAGTAGTAAGAACAAATACCTGATTTGGTATACCTCGTCGACTTTCTACCTTGATCATCCTTCTGGCAATGAATTGTGACTACACCTTGTATATGAACAAAAAGAAATATGCACAAGATCAGTGTCACTTACATGTCTACTTCTTCAATTTCATTCAGTATCCTTGAACTGAATTACAGATAAATGTCTACTTCTTCAATTTACAGATAAAAACATCAAACTACTAAATTTTCCTCCTAAACATCAACTACAAATTTTTGAGACTTGGTAAGCTTTTGTTTTAGAGTTTAAAATAGTTAAGTAAGACTTCCCCCTAAGATCATCTCAACATCCTTTCGCATTCATGTTAGTACTCTGACTACTGTGTTATCTCCTAGCTTCTCTTTCATCTCCCTCAACTTTGCCACATCAACTACATTTCCTAATTACATATGTTTCTGTGGTCTTCACACTCATAAATGTTTTCCTATTTCCACTAGGAAGTCATCACCATCTAATGCCATCAAATTTTTGAAGTCTTCCTTACAGATTTTATCGCCCGGAAATTTCTTATCAGGTACTCCATTAGCCCATCCCTATCTAAAATCTGGTCGTAGCCTGGATAACAAATTTCTTTCGCATTTTTAATTATAATGCCTAATTTCTGTTCAAGGGGGACATGAAATGTTCTATGACAACTCTAGATAGGAAAAACAAAGAGAACCAACAAACCTGAGTACTGGATAGTCCTTCTAAGTCTGCTATGCTCTTCTCTGCAACAAAAATCTCTCGTTTTGTTTTAAGAGTGTACATTTTCTGCACATACATGAAGACATCAAGAAATTCAATTAATTTGTCACTACTCCGAAATTTGAGCAAGGCAATCCAAGCTCCTATACAATTACAACAACTAAAATTCTTCCTTCTAATCGATTTTACCTACAAATGAAAGAAATAAAAAACAGTTAGAAAGGTAACTATGAGTTGACTTCCAGCGGGAAGTTGGAACTCATTAGACACAGACACAGATAGATAGCCAATTTCACAAAATTCTAGGTATTCAAGATTATCAGCATAATTCTACAAGTAACAATGAACTCTCGAGACTAAACAGTGTTTGATAGTTTAGGTTAACAAAATCTCTGCAAATTATTTGAAGAGATTTATCATCTCGACCAACAATCAGACGCTAATTAATCCAGTAGGTATTTCTTCAATCACCACAGATTCACAACCCATTCAAAATCAACATCTAGAGACGATTTTCTAAGCGCTGTGTGCATAATGCGAAGAGGTATAGTTTAGGGTTTCTCTTTTGCATCTTGTTGTGAGCACTAATTAGGTTACGAGGAGATGGTGTGGGATGGTCTGATTCAGGGTTCCCTGGAAACAAATAATTTGGTGGCGGTCTGTGTGGTGTGGAATGGTAACTGGTGAGTGCGGATCAGCGAGAAGAGTAGCCACGTTGGGGATGAGTTTATTCCACACTTCAGTTCAAGGTGCAAGCAATTACAACAAAATCAAACCAAACGAAAAAATTCCACACTTGAGTTCAGGGTTCCACAAAAGCACATACAAGCGACAACCTCCAGTCCACTGATTTCTTCAACTATATATAGTATATACAGGCAAAAGAAAGGAAAATAAACAACACTTCCAGTACGCATCCCAGTCCAGACCGGATCACACAAAAACGAGGAACTTAAACATCGTCAGGACAATTGATTTCTCTCTTTCATAAGAAAATTTGAAGTTATTCTCTATGACTACATAGAAGTAAAATCTATAGGATTAATCCAACAATATAAGTAGAAACAAGCTGTTGAAGAAGCCGTAAATGGAAAAGTTTCACATTGCTCAAAATGTACATTGGAGTATTCTGGTTCAGCCTCCACTCTATCGGAATCAGTGGTCCTATATAGAGACACCAGCTACCATAGAGATAATGACACACTGCTGCTTATGCCCACTTAGAATTCTTTTGATACTCCTGAACAGAAATATGGTTACACACATCAAACCACTGAATTCCAAAGTGAATATAACTACCGAACTTTTTTTTTTTTGTGTGTGTGTGTGTATTTTGTGAATGTTGGTTTCCCTTATCTCATCCAGAGGATTTGAGATATTGGTGTCTACCAACATAATGTTAACTCCATTTTGTAAGCTAGAAATATTAGCCGAATTAGAAAAACAAACATCTGATAGTAAAGCAGAATTTAAAAAATGTGGCATCAACACCCATTGTTGTTTATGAATCTCTTGTTTACGCGCTTCTTTTGCCAAAATGTCTGCCACTTCGTTGCCCTTCCTGTTCTTAAACATAAAAACCCAAAAAGTTTTCACATGTCTTCAAAATCTTCACAGCTTCAGATACTATGGCTTTGTTTCTCCAAAAGATGTTGCTCTGCTTATCCTGGGCATAAAGGATGAGCTTCTGACAATCACCTTCCACTGAGAAGTTCTTTAGGTCCATTCTTTTTGCCCAGTTTGCTGTTTCCAGCATACTCAGAGGCTCTGCTTCTTCTGTTGTGGAGGCCCTGAAAGCCCCAGCTGTAGCTTGGATTGCACCACCTGTATCATCTCTCAGAATTATACAATGTCCAGCAGGAGTAGAAGAATCAAACCAAGAAGCATCAAAGTTTATTTTGAGTTGGTTTACTTGGGGTTTTGACCATCTACTAGCATTTATATCAATATGACTATGTAACACAGAAGTGGTATTATTTATAACTCCATGTTTTAATTATCTCAGAGAAGACCAAAAAGCCAAGTGCCTCTGAACAGCAAGAGATAGTTGAATGCTTGTTGTTGATTTGGATTGAAAGATTCGTAGACATCTTTCTTTCCAAATCAACCAACATTTAGTAGTCATGATTTCTATCTCAGAGTTTTCATATATACATACTATCCAGTTAGAATACATTTGTGCAAAAGAGTAATCTAAATTACTACTATGATTTATAACCACAACAGGAGGAAGTAAAGCCACAGATTTAGCATAACGGGATTCAAAAAAAAAGTGCTTTAAAGATTCACATTCATGATCACAGAAAATGCATTTTATATCTATATCATCCATATGTTCACTCAGTTTTTTCCTAACAGGCAAGGCATTATGAATACACCTCCATAAGAAGATTTTTATTCTTTGCGATACATTCAACTTCCAAAAAGATTTCCAAAAAACAGTTATATCAGTATTAATGGAAGCCAAAGAAGGATTTTTCAGTTTTTTGTACATTGATTTAACCGTAAAATTTCCATCATTTGTAAGCAGCCAACGTAATCTGTCTTGTTTCAACGTACCATTCATATTTGTGAAAATTCTAATTCCTAGAATCTTATCAGCAATTTCCGAAGTAAAGTTACTTTTAACTTTCGTTACATTCCACTTTTTGGTATTCGAGTCTAACAACTCAGATACAAGTGTTAAGAGATTGTGTTTATTACCACAGTAAGATATTAGGTTTTGTTCCATACCTGGTATCCAAATGTCAGTCCAAATGTTGATAGACTTACCGTCGCCTACCTCCCAGCAACTGAATTTGTGGATTAGAGAAACCCCCTGCATAATGCATCCCCAAATCCACGAAGCATTGTAATGTTTTTTGGCATAAAAAATAGTTGAGTTTTTAAAATATTTGTACTTAAGAACAGTGCCTAATAGAGTATTCTGCTGTGTTACAATCCTCCAAGCTAGTTTAGCGATCATTGCCTTATTCATTTTATTTGCTTCCTTAAAGCCTAGACCACCTACTTCGACTGGTTCACACATAAAGCCCCAACTGATGGGATAGTAACCCTTAGAGTTCTTTTGTTTTCCCCACCAAAAGTCCCTTTGGACAGCATCTATTTTGTCAGTGATTTTTATAGGCAAAGAAAAGCACCCCATTTGGTATATGGGCAGGCTAGATAAAGCAGATTTAATAAGGACTTTTTTACTTGCTTGAACTAAAGTTGTGCCATTCCAACTTTGAGCTCTGTTTTCCATATTGGTGACAATCTTATCAAAAGTCTTGATTTTTGATCTATCAATAAATAAAGGAGCTCCTAAGTAGGAATCTGTAATGCTGATTTTCTTAATCTTCATAAGTCTAATCATAATCCTTTGAAATTTTGAGTGAATTCTTTTGCTAAAGAAAATGCCTGACTTAGAAAAATTTATGAGCTGACAGAAAAAAGAACGACCAATCCTACGACTAGTTCTTTTATGAGCTGACTTAGAAAAATTTATGTACATGAACCATTTATTCGTATCATCATATGACTAGTTCTAAGACAAACGACCAATCCTACGGCTCCAGAAAAAAGAACAAAAAAAGGCACTGCTTTTGAATTCCATAGTATAGGAATTCATCCATCCAGTACTATTAGACGTGATGAAACTTTTCTCTAACATAAGTGGCGGGTCATTGAGCATATGAGGGTTCAAAAGATTCCAGCTACACCACATGATTATCTCCTACAAACAGGTAGAGAGAACTCATATATAACCGAGCTCAGACCACAACAAGCATGCATAATTTTGAACAATAACTATTAACAACAATGTTTATCTCTTCCATTAATACAACTCTGGCAATATTTCCTCTTCTCTCTCGTCCTATCATGTCTAGATTACTGGATGTCAGAATTAGTAATAATTAGAAACAGTAACAGACCAACAAAATAACTATTGTGGATCCAAGTAGTAAGAGCCCATACCTGATATGGTATACCTCGTCGACTTCCCCGTCATCCTTCCATCTATGAGTAAACGGCATTTACCTACCAACAAAAGAAGCAAAGAACAGTTAGAAAAGTAACTATGAGTGGACGCTACAGCGGGAAATTGTTGAAAGTTGGAACTGTAAAGCACAGAAAAAGAGCAAATCCAGTTGACAGAATTACGCAACCTTTGATTGCCAATGTATTTCACTGAATTCTGGGTAATCAAGATTATCAGCATAATTCATTTCTACTGCAAGTAACACTGAACTCTTCCGGACTAGTGTTTGATAGTTGATTAGGGTAACAAAATCTCTGCAAATTATTTGAAGAGATTAATCATCTCTACCAACAATCAAAGAATAATCAGTATTTTTCCAAGCGCTTGTTTGTGTGGATAGTGAGCAGGTATAATTTAGGGTTTCCTCTTACTAATTTGTTGTGAGCACCAATTAGGTAATGTGGAGAGTGTGTGGGAAGGTCCGATCTACGGACTGCTGGAAACACATAATCTAGTGATGGTTGTGTGGTGTGATGTGGTGAGTACGAATTATAGAGAAGAGTAGCCACATTGGGAATGAGCATGAGCGCCCAAGACCAAGCCATGGTTACCTCAAATTCCCAAGGGAAAAATCTTGACAAACCGATAAAGGTGAATTCTAAAGTTCACTCCCACTCCCAGGTTTGGAGGAGTGAGATTTGGAATCATTTCCCGTCATTCTAACAGTAGATTATTTTATCTAACGGGAAACCAAGTGCGATCAGGGCATTCTTCTCTCTGTAAAGGGATTCCATACAATGAAACTTTTTAAATCTCCAACTTCTGGAGCAGCCATGATGTACAAATTCAAGTTTCTGATAATTTAGTACCCCATTTACCTACTGCAGCCCACCATTGATCCTTTTTGAAGTGCAAATGCGCAGCTCATTGGCGAATAAGGAGGAGGCAGGTCTTCGATCACATACAGCAAGAAGCCTAAGAACATTTTAAGGAAGGAGGATATAAACTATATCAGGACTGAAGCTTTAACTAATAAAAGAAAATCATAATATTTCAGGTAGCTAGTGCAGTTGGAACAATAAAAGCTCTGAATCATGAAGTTAAAATCCAACCAATTAAACATTCTTTTAGTTAGAAAAGACTGAAATGAAATAGAGTCAAAGTTTTTCAACTAATGGCGAAAAATCATGTTTAGCCTTCGATCATATGACCATAGTATCAAACACACACACAAAAAAAAGTTGATGCAGGTGGTCAAGGTTGTCGTAGAAGTGAAGGTCTGTAGAATGCATGGCTTTGTGCAATCTCTATGCGATCTCGTGGGTCATTCATGGTTTCATCCCTCAGTGTTTGTAGAATGGCTTGCGAAGGAAGCTCCCTACAGAAACCAAACAAACAAACAAAAAACAAGGCGCAAGAAAACGGTAATCAAGATGCACTCCCGGAATTGTCTGTCTGAAATATAAGAATTAAGAGATCTCCGACACTGTTCCTAAACTGAAGTGGTTTTTAAAGGTCTGGTTATTACCTATGGAATGGCGCAAAACAGTAGTGAAATGAATGCCTTTCTAATTTTCTTTTTTTGATCACTAAAAAGCCTTCCTAGATTTCAACAATTTCCATCACAGGACTTAAGTTCAAACCATAACATATTTCTTAAAACTGATACTCTGAAATCTGAGCAGACCATGACCTGTATCCGAGAAGACAAGTTTAAACCAGTTTACCGTTCTCAAGAATATTTTTCCAACTTCCCTCAGATAATGAACACAGGTTCGAACACAGTAATAGTTCAGACACATTTCTTTTTTCATTTTCCAATTCTATTGTAAGTTTTATTTGAATAGATCTTGAACAGATATCACACAGAATAAATGGAGAAAGTTAGTGGAGAATATAAATTTTACCTTTTAATCAGTATTTTATAAAGTGTTTTCAGTATGGGGCAAAGCTCAGCAGGTGCAACGGGCTTGTTTTCTTCAGGATGTGGGATGCTCAAAGAAGCCTGGCTTAACAACTCATAAAATGCTCCCACAGCAGATACCCCCTAAGCAATAAAGAATGCATGAAGTTAGTGTTGCTTATTTTCATGCTTGCCTGTGAAAATTTTGAGCAGCAATAATCATCAACTTGTGCAGTTCCTTAAAATCATTAAAAAGAAAAAATCAGCAGAAAAGAAAAAGTATATACAAGGTTCTGCACCACCATAATTAGAATATTAACAATTTCCATAATAGTAAATAACACGTTGATACTTTTTTAAAAGAAAGTACTGTTATTTTCTATTCTAATAAAATCCAACATGATTGTATAACCAGGGAACCCACTTGAATCCTGTGTGAACACAGACACATTTACTGGACAGAATTATAAGAAGCTATGTTTTTACCTGAATCATTCCTTTTCCTTTGATGCTATCACCCATTTCAAGACTTATTAGTCCCTTGGCTAACATATGGCCGTACCATGCATTTCGACCTTTCAGTAGCGTCACATAAGTATCAGCCAGCAAAGGCCCAGAAAGTTTCTCTGGTTCTTCAGCCAGCAGATGAGTAATAAATATCATCTCTGATGTACAGTGTGCAAAATAAACTGATTTGCTGGTTGCACTTTCATTGGTTAGTGCAGCGACCATTCCTATGGAAGCCAACATTCATTTGTTGATAAAAAGAAAAGATAAAACAAATACTCCAATAGAGTCATATGTCAATATCACATAAAACAATAAAATGCCTATGCTTCATGTATTTTCTAAGGTAAACACGAGTTAGCCAACATGATTATTTCTTAGGAGGAACAGCCAATCATATACTGATTTCCTTGAATTGAATAGAATTACCAGAGAAAATTGGTATAAGCTTACTCTTTGCTCTTTCGGTTAGGGTAAAGAAAAGAATAACAAAAGAAATAGGTATGCTAATGAGGATACAAACAGAAATGGTTATTAGGTTTCAACAACAAGAACTTATTATATTAAAAGATGAGTAACAACTGTTTAACAGCAGTATGCACCATCTGAGCTGGGTTATGTCTCCTACTAGGCTATTACCTGCTTTTTAATTTCACCTTTTCATCAGGCCTATGATCCAAACCATTTGAATACGCTTCTAGTTAGTTGCCTAGAAAATCTTGGCTACGGTCACTAGCAATTGTGGCTTTCACCAAGTTCAAATCCCACTCAAGACCGCCTAACAACTGTACTTGAAACTACTTTATCTTGTTTACTTTCTCACAACTTGAAACTTATATGACACTTTTTCCTACAAACAAATTTGAAACCCCAACCTGCAATTAATAAAAACACAAGAAGGTTTCCTTCGCAAATATGACACACATTTCGTACACTAATACTGGTGCATTAATTACATAAAAATTCGAAAATCACATTCACCAAATTTAAAGCTTACGAGCTCCAATGGCATAAACATTCTTTAGTCCACCCATTACTTCATGAGTAACTAGATCACTGTTATCCCACACGATGAAATGAGGTTGTCTTAAAAACTGAGCGAGAGGCTTCCTCCACTTTTCAGCGCCACAGATTCGAGCATTGGCATACTCCATATTATAAATCTCTGAAGCAATATTTGGCCCTCCAAGATAAAGAATGTTCTCCGTAGGTACTTCAGCTGCCACACTCAAACAATCAGAGGCTGAAAAGGAAACAAAAAACTTCGGAGAAAAAAGAAAAGACAAAGAAACCTGTTTAACTAGCAATGAGAATTTTAATACCAGCAAGATAGAAAACTAGAAAAAGCAATCAGCAAATCTGGAAATAAAGCAAAGAAAAAACAAAAAAACAAAAGGAAGCAAAACACCACAGGAAGATTGATTGAAAACAAAAAACCACCCATGGCATCAATCAAAAGAGAACAAAACCTATAAATCGCAACAAAGTAACAGCAATAGGAACCACCAAGGGGATAACACCCAAAATCAATATACTTAAAGGCTTGGCTGGGAGATGTCAACTACTAAAGAAACACTTCAATTTATTCTTATACATGTGCATGGCCCTACTAGAAGAACATTGATTGAAAACAAAGAACCACCCATGGCACGTCAATTACCATAATTTATTTGAAATGTTCCATAAGCGACCCAAAGTAAGATCTACCGCAGTATAAAATGTTGGATAATGAGTAGACAGGACAAACTTCATGGTTTCATCGCTGTATCAAATTCAGCAGGGGAAAGATGCTGCATGTGGAAGTTGAAACTTCAAGAGGTGAATTTTTATGAAGATCTGAATGTTTATCTTGAAGCAGGTTGTAAATATTTCAAAGCCTTTAATTATACACCATTATACTCTATAATCTTCAAGTAAGTTTAGCTCATCACATTCTTCAGTATGCCAATTCATGCATCATAATAATTATTATGCCTTACCAAGCGAATGGGAACTGCAAGGGATCAGGGTTACCGAACTGAACAAAGATGGTTTGTCACAAGAACTTAAAACTAAAGCAGCCAAAAGAGCATAGATTCACAGAAATTAAGCCAAATGCACAAAAGACAATGTAATCTAAAATCAAGTAGGTCAACATTTAGACCAAAACAGGTAGTAAAAATCACCAAAAAAATCAAGAAATGAGAAGTTTTACTTGCTCGTCTAATCATCTGAGTGGGAGTTATGATATGAGGCACAGGCTCCAGTGCAGCTTCGATACCCTTGGTTAAAGATATGATAATGGGAGACATTCTTCTCTCCTTCCAATATCTACTAATCTCTTCAAATACTTCACGAGTTTCAGTTGACGGTAAGCCATTAATAACAATATCAGCATCCCACACTGCCTCCTGCAAGTTCGTAACAACCTTCATAGGGCAGAGGGGTGTGTCAATCATGTTCAAGCAAAACCCATCTTTCAGAATTTCATCTGCATGCAAGACTCGGTCACCTAACCTAGCTTCAACATATTTTAAATACGCGCAACGCCTTATAAGTCTTCGCAATATATCCTCTCTTGAATTGATAACTTCAAATAGGTGCTCCGCTGTGGATCTATCAACTGACCTTCCGGGTCTTCTCCATATCCTAATCTGAACTTTTTCTCGAAATTGGCCATAAGCATTTTGCAAAAGAGCTGCAAAAACACTACCCCAGGCACCAGCTCCAATACCCACAATATTTAGCTGATCACCCTCGGCTTTGCCAAGAAGACGCCGGAGTTCATCAAGCTTCTCTTCAGCAACAGCCAAATTGTTACCAGAATCATTTAATCCTTCAGAACTTCCATCCATTTCTTTTAAAGAACAATCGAATCAATTTTTTAAACGAATCACTCAATAAATGGAGCTATTAAATTACCTTTTGCATTGGATTAATTTGATCAGACCAGATAGATTCAATTTTCAAAGCTGGAAAGAGTTTTCTATTCAAGTTTGTGTTGACAATCGAATCGAACAAAAGAAATTCAACCAAATGACAAAAAACAGAGGTACAGAAATAGAACCTTTAATATTATCAAATGAAAGCTTATACTTTTGATACAGATTTCTGTACTTATATTCATTAACTGCGTTCAGCAAAACACCCAAAACCCCTGAGATAATGCTAACTTTTAGGTAGTCCAGACCTAAACTAGTGGGTTGCGTGTGGCCCATTTAGGACGCTCGTCGACATTGCTATAACCGGGACAACATGGACTGGTTCAGATTTGGGACAAGATGTGGCACAATCTGAATAGTGGAAAGGGGAATGATCATTGAGAGAGAAATGATCAAAGATCCGGAACGATTGTCCCATATATGAGCCATGTTATTTGTTTCAGCTTTAACATTTTTGCTTCCATCTAGTTCCTTCTTTTCTCTTTCTTTCTGACTGAGTTGTATAATTTGATTCCTTTTATCTGATTCATTCCATCTGAAATTGACTCGTTGCGTCTTATTCACAATTTTACGCGTTCCATATGTCAAAATAAATATGCTTGGTTTTTATAAGAAGAAAGTCGAATGTTTTAAGATTATTATTTTGCCCATATTAAGGTGCCATATCTCTCTCTTTTAATAAGTTTATGACCATTTTCCTTTTCTGTTTTTACTCTTTAAAATAAGGGTATCACTTTTTTCTTAAGAATAAATGAGGAAAAAACATGAGAAAAGAATTCAAATAATTGTTATTTCGTATGCGGAACCAAACAACCATATATTTCTAAAACGGAGGGAGTATTTAAATAAGAAGCTCCTGCTATACTATCTTGTTTAATTCAAGGAAAAAATATCGTTTGGACATTTTTTAGGTGGGCCCATGTCAGTTTAGTCCTTTGGGAAAACACCTTTACTGTTTGGTCCATAATTATTTAAAAATATTAAATGGACAAAAGTACCCTTCCGTGTTAATTTCTACTTATTTTTTTGTAGCAGTTCATTCGTCAAAATGAACTCCTGTTAATTTCTACTTATTTTTTCAGAAATCACCTATATAAACCATAATTCATTCCAGAAATGAACTCCATATAAAAACCTAAAAAACCAGAGTTCATTCCAGAAATGAACTTCATATAAAAACAAAAAATAAACGGAGTTCATTCCAGAAATGAACTCCATATAAAAACTTAAAAAAAAACAGAGTTCATTCCAGAAATGAACTCCATATAAAAAACCTAAGAAAACAGAGTTCATTCCAGAAATGAACTCCATATAAAAACCTAAAAAAACAGAGTTCATTTATGGAATGAACTGCAGCATCATCATCTTCATCATCTTCGTCGTCTTCAACAGCAGTAGAAAGAAATTCTTCGTCATCTTCAACAGCAACAGAACTCTGTTTAACACGAGCAGCAAACACCTATAGCACATCGTCTTCAACAGTAGCAGCAAACAATAACAAGAGATATTTATCATCAAAATCAGTCATCGTCTTCAACAGCAACAGATCAAGACGTCTTCATCGTCTTCATCATATTTAAACAACAGATCTCGAAATCTTCAAACAACAACTGCAGATCTTTATCGTCTTCATCGTATTTAACAAAAAACAGATGATGAAAAATAAAATTACCGATCTCATCGTCTTCCATTATCAACCTTCATCATCTTCATAAAACCCTAAAAAAAATCTTCATCTTCTGCAAATAACAACAGCAGAAAAGAAAAAAAATAGGAGAGAAAAACTAGATCTGAAACTAAAGAAGAGAGAGAGAGAGAATTTGGAAATAAAAGATTTTCCTCTGATTTTTTAAATATATATGGTCCCATATTAAAGGGTATTTCTGCCACTATAAAAGGAAAATTACATCATCCATGACGTCATTCCGCGTGGGTATTGTCCACCCTAGGGAAAAACCATTATTTTTAGGACCAAACTATAATTTATATTTTCAAAAAGGACCAAACAGACAGTTGACTGATTCAACTGGACCAAACTCATCCTAATATATTATTTCTAGGACCTATTGGTATTTCCTACTTAATTCAATATAATATTGACCTTTCCATTAATTCTTTTTAAGAATCTCCTTTTTAGAATCCAAACAAACATATACTGAGGGGGTAGGGTACAAAATTATACATGGCTCAAATCTCCCAGTGAAATGGACGAATCGAATCAGACTTGTAATCAGGTATCAGATATCAAAATAGTGGAAAGAACCAGAAAACAGACTGACCAAGGATGAGTCGGACACCGACTTAGATCTCAATATACATCCAAACAAACAAGTTGTACGTTAATAACATTGTTAACGGAGTTTTTGATTACAAAGGAGAGAGGTTATAATCTCCTTACATTAAGAGAAGATTACAAAATGAGTTTATACACACGGCGAGAGTTGTAATATTAAGAATGAATGCGACTAATACCCGAAGAGTAAAGTGTGTGAAACACGACTACAAATAACATTTTTTGCTGTAGTAGAAACTTATGCTACACTATTATAAAGTTGTACTCGTGTAGAAACAAATAAAAAAAAAGTAAAACAAAGTAGAATGCAAGAATTCAAACTAAAACAAGGATGGAGTTGAAACTAAAATCATATAATTTAAGCACCTATCACTAGAAGAAATTCATAAAAAAGGTATTTACAAAATTTACCACCATGATCAGTTCTTATAATCTTAAAGACAATACATTTTCAATATAAGCAGTAAAGAAAATAAAGGCACTTTTAAGTCAGATTTATTAATGAATGGGATACCCAATAAAGTTTAGGATAGTCATCTACTAAATTAGTATTGTATAATGACCCTAATACATAAGCAACATGATAAGGACCTCAAAGATCCATATGCATCAACTCTGGAGGTTCTGATGCATTAACATGACACTTGAAAAGGAAGTTTCTAACTTCTACAAAGTTTGCATTCATTACAAGAGAAAGGGCATATTTGACACAACAAAATATGCATTTCATGACATAATTTCTAAAGAGTTGAAAATAGGGATGACCAAATCTCCTATGAAGAGTGGTGTTGCCAATCATGAAGGTTGGAGAAGGAATTGCAGAACTGAATTTGATAGCATACAACTCATTTTTATGTGGCCCTTGCAAAAGAATCTTTCCAGATATCAGGTTCTTTACAGGAAAACCATGAGAACAAAAAGTTATCTCACAATTATTGTCAAAAGTGAATTTCTGGACAGTGAGCAGGTTAGAAGAAGCATTGAGAACAAGTAAGATGTTATTAATTTAAAATGAACGATCACTAACATGTCTACTAGAAGAACCAAGTTAAGTAATATCTAAATCGTTCCCACTGGCAGTTGTCATTTCCTTTATCCTTCATAAGGATTATATTCAGCGAAAGATGTTGGATCAGAAGTAATGTGGTTCTTTGTACCACTATAAGCATACTAGTGTGCATCATCAAATATATCAGCACCAAATTGTATTCTACTCAAATCAGATGGAGGTTATCTTTCTTGATGGGAGAAATTCAATCTTTGATAACAAGTCATATCATTATGACATGATATGTTGTATATCTAACAAACTAGTTATTAAGTAACACTACATCCACTACCAGAAAATAATGAGAGGCTAAGGACCCTTAAACAGTTTGCGCCAACACAATACTACCGGGTTGATTAAGATGTTTACCATTCCATAAAGACAACCTGTTACCAAAGTTTATACTTTATTTTTCTGAATTAAAAGAGGCACTCCCAAATATTTATCTTGTAATGTCATTCTCTTAATATTCAGAATACTAGCAATCTAGTTTTTAACATTAGGGTCATTTTTTGAACTGATAACCAACCCTGACTTATCAAATTAATATGTTGCACTGAAAACTTATTAAACAAATGATTTCAGCTAAGCATTTGCCACCATCAATAGTTGCTCTACTAAAAACTATGCAACCATCCGCAAAGAATAAGTAACTAGTGGATGGGCGATTTTTTCGTAACATTTAACTCCCTGAATTTTCCCACTATTTTCAGCATGCACAAGCAATCTCGAAAAAGATTTCATACAAATTATAAAAAGGTAAGGAGACAAGGGGTCTCCCAGCCTAAACCCCTCGTAGGATAAAACATTTCATCAGGACTGTCATTAAGAATATAGAGGCTGAAACAGTTGACACACATTCATAAATCATAACACATTAATCATTATGGAAACCTAATCTTGTAACACCCCGAGTTCCGGACCAGGATCGAACTCGTATGGATATCCAAACTCGAAGCGTTACGGGTCAGAAAGAGACGGATGCCTATATTTTAATTTTCTACTTTTATTCCAACAAAAATATTTTATCTTTTAAATACATAAATTTGATATTATGAGTTCACAAATTAAATATTTACAAAATAATATTTAGATAAAATTACATATCAACCAATGGCAAGAAAACAATACAATCAACACGCTAACTATGTTCCACTTCCATCATTTATGAATCTGCAAAAAAATGTCAATTGGGGTGAGTTGATGGCTCAGTAGGCATACTTTCCCATTCTCTAAAAGACACAGAAAATCACGACAAAATACACGAACCCACAAAAAAAATGATAAGATTTTCATCAGTTTATAAATAAATTCAAAGAGCTGGTATTTTTTAATTATTATTTAAGTCACTTTATCATATGAGTCCACGGCACGAAAATCTTGGTTCGTACACCCACTTATCGTTTCTCGGCATGGACAGCCGCCATCAATGGTCAGGAACAAAATTTCCTATGGGGATCATACCCATTTGCTCTTAGGTATCATAACCGTTTCATTTTCATTATCCGACACGAACAGCCTCCATTGATGGTCAGGAAACACAAGTTCCTACTGGGGATCATTACCCATTTGTGAACACATAAATCACGAGGGCACCCTACGTGTTCACAAACAAGTTTCGCACATACAAAAAACTCTTGAACTAAATGACACGTGCATAGAATGGATGATACTATCGATTCATTGTCTCAAAGCCTTCGGGCTCATCACTGCCTAGTCGAGTAATACCAGGAATTGATCGACTAAGGGGTAAAACCACAAATACGAGCATAAATACGAATCATAAAGGATATACGATGAATATAAAAGTGCTGAAATATAAATAAGATGGAGATTTACGTGGTTTGGCACTAAGGCCTACATCCAAGGTGGTTGGTGTTTCACTATGTATTGAATGTTTACAAAGATAGTCGAATGATTTTTGAGTATACATTAGTCTGCGGAAGCAGGGGATTTACGTACTCTCCTTATTTCTCTCTCCTATGTTCTCTTCTCAGGATTGTGGATTGGTCGACCCCTTTTCTCTTAGTGGAGAGGGGTATTTATAGGGTTGAAACGTGGGTCCTACTTCTGAGAAGCCGTTGCAACCTTATCTTCTTGTGCTTTGTGCCCATTACGCAGAGGTCTTCGGTATATCCTGCGGTCTAAGCTTGAATACGAAGAGCTATCCTCGGTTGTCCCACGAGCTTATTGACACGTGTATATCTCTTGGTATTTAATGCGGGAAGTTGGACGTCCGCTCGTGTCAGACAAGTGTCCCTTAGTCTGGTCACATCCGTGTCAGTCAACCTCTCTCTCAGACGTTGATCTTGGATATTCCTCGGGATAGGATATACTAAAACCCGAGGGGTATTATCTGGTGCTCTTCTTTGCCATCATACCTCTGTGATCCTCAGTCCTTGACCGTCCGATCTGCTGACCGGTGACATTTTATGATGAGATGCTCCCCTGGGTTATGACTGCGTGTTATCATGTTTTGATGTCTCGCTTGCATGGTTTCCACGTGTCTCTTCCTATACACGTGGTGGACAATGAAATGTGTACATACAATTTGCCCCTCTTCTTCTGACCTGGGTGTATTTTGCAGTTTAGAAGAAGAAAGATCGTCGCACACGTTTCATCTCTCCTGAAATAACTTCCCCTATAAATACGGGCACGTTTCCCACTTTTGCATTAACTGCTCCTTGGTACGAGGGACATTTATTGTCTTCTCTAGCTTTATAAATAGGAAAGAGAATGTGAAAATAAATTTTATCCTCTTCTTGTCAGTGTTCATCCTCTTCATGTGGTTTTGTTTTCTATTCTTGTTCTTTAGTCATTTATTATCGTCGTCCTTGTGAGGAAGATAACCTATTTTCAATTTTCGGACTCTTTCGCTTTCGAATGCTGCTGCCCCTGTATTAAAGATAATTGGATTTTGATTTCTCTGATTTTTCTATCTTCGCCTGGAGTTGGTGCTTGTTAGTCCTCTTTTATACAGGTATGGGGTTTTTCATTATTTCTATCATTGATTTATCTTCTGTTGTTTGTATCTACCCGTTTGTCTTATGCTGTTGTACTTTTGGCTTTGTGACGAAGAACACATATGTCGAAGCATATATGCTTGCCCCTGTTCTTTGTTACAAAGTCTATAAGTCTGTATCTAAGTGTCATCTCTGGAGTCTGATGGGGTATTTCTGATTATTTTCAAATTTTAGGGTTTTTGATGTTAATCCGGATGAACCATCAGTTTCTGGGTTTTTTGATCTTTAGTGATCCCCTCGTATTCTCCTCTAAACTGTTTTTGTGTTTCCTCGTAGCTATGTCTGATCGTCCGCGGGTTCCTTACCAGACCACGCCGTCTAGTCCGCCAAGATCCCCTCCGCGTAGAGACTCTGATAGATCTCCGCTTGGGGAAGGTTCCTCTAAATTTTCGCAAACGGATTCTCGTGGTCATAGGGTTTCATCTTCTTCTGGTACGAAGGCTTTGCCTACTAAGAAAGGGGATCTGCTGAAGGGTTCTTCTGGGTCTAGGTACGCTGTTAACCGTGCTCCTTCTCGTCCTCGTGAAAATTCTAGGAGTACGCAGGCTTCCCCTCGTGATGATTCTAGGAGTGCGCGGGCTCCTCCTCCTCGTAGTGAAACATTGGATGTTTCACCCCTTCGTTCCGTGGCTCCTCCTTCAGTGCCCCTACAGAGTTCTTTGCCGCCTCCCCCAACGGTTTCTTTCAAGGGGAAGTACTCCAAGGGTACTGTGCTGAAAGCTGATCCACCTAAAAACTTCCTTCCAAAAGAAAGGCTTCAGAATTGAGTCCCACGTCAGATTCCGCAGACGAGGAAGAGGCTGCCCCAGTGATACGCAGCGTTTCAGTTGGTAAGAAGAAGGTCACATTCAAACATATTGATCTTGAGATGTTCCAGGAAAAACATGATCTTCAAGCCTTTGAGGTTTGCTTCTATGCCCCTGATGATGATATCACTTACGGACTCATTTCAAAGTATCAGTTTGATGAGTTTCATCTGTTGACTACGGTTGGAGCCTTCGAGGCGGGTCTCATGTTGCCCCTATATAAGTCGGGTGACTCCTTTTATTATGATGTGCTGGATAGTCGTGAAGGTTCTTCCACAAACACTCATAATCGTTCTGTGTCGCAATTTTCTGGGAATTATCTTCGTGTACTGAAGGAATGTTATCTGCGGAGCAAGGGGGAGACGATGATGACCTGCTACGTTCCAAATCCTACTGAGAGAGAGTGGTACACTCCTCAAAATTTTAATAGATCCTTTTGGGATTATGTCAACAGTAGGAACCGTAAACCGTGGAGTATTAGCCTTCGTAACATTGCCGCTCCTCGGGGTGGAATTCGTCTTTTAAGTGAGATGAGTGATGCCAAGTTAAAGTATGTTCCTGGCACCGAGGGATCTGCTAAACGGAAACTCTTTCCTGCTCGTGAAAGGATTAAGCGTGATCATGATTATGAGTGGAATGCTACTGTTATTGAAATCGTTGGACCTTGGTCTTACGGTTGGATTCCTGGTCCGCGCGATTTCTGTCCTTCTGAAAACAGCAAGCCTCGTGAAACTCCTCCTGCTCGTTTTGGAGATTTCTGTCCTTGGCGTATGAATTTTGCGGGAATGAATTTTCCTTACGCTCTTGATGTCTTCGATGGAGATGAGGAGGAGGGTTCTGGTGCTACCCTTCCACCGAAGAGTGCTGCTACTGCCAAGGTACAGTTTCTTCTTATATTCTCTATTCTATTTGCCCCCTTTTTCCTTGGTTGAAAAAAAAAATTTAAGTGAGGGAGAAAATGAGCCTTTGTTGGGACGTGTACTGGTTTGTAGGTGTCGAAGAAGAAGAAAATTGGGCCCAAACAATCTTCTACTGTTGTGATTGGTGAGTCTGAGGTTTATGAGGAGGTTACTAGTCCTGTGAACGAAGGCCTTGTTGAGGAAGAAGAAATTTCCGATGGAGAAGAACGCACTGATACTTCTCCTCATGATGACGAGGGTGGTAATGGTGAAGAAGAAATTGTCGCGGATGGTGATGGTGAGTCTGAGGGTAATATTACCGCAGGTGGTACTTGCGAGGAGGGATCTGCCCCTGTTGGCGATAATATTGGTGGTGTGGGTGGTGAAGGATTTGTTGCTGGTGGGAATGAGGTTGTGGGAACTCTGCCCGTTATTTCCCCTGAATTTTCCTTTGGTAGGATATATTCCGCAAGGGAATCCTTTGATGTAAACGATGCCATGGGTCTTGCCGAAGACTTCTCATTGCTTTCCCCAAATGATGATTGGGATGTGCTTGGGAATCTTGGTAAAGAGGGTGCCACTGGTCAGCAGGATGAACACGCAGGTGGTCATGCTGAGGGTTGTGATGTCGAAACTTGCGTGGGTGAGGAGATAACAGCCAAGGGGAAATCTGCGGTTGAGTCTCCTTCGGAGGATTTCCCTCACTCGCTGATGCCTGAGGGTGAGGATGCCATCTTGGCTTGGCTTAAGAAGAAGAATATGATGTTCGTCTCTAATCCTGCCCCAGTGGTCACTGGTGATAAGAATTCCGACGCTTATACTCGTCAGATGATGCAATTGTCTTCTGAGGCCCGTGTTGCTGAGATGTGGGAGAAGAATGTGAGAGCTTCGGAAGCTAACCTAGTGGTTCACCCTCCATCCTCTGTTACTGATATGATGGCCATAGCTGATGGGTACCAATACGGTTTTCCCCAGCAACGTGTCTTGGAGGTAAATCCTTGTACTTTTTTATTTGTGATATCCGAACATTGTATTCTTCGTGATATCCGAACCCTTCGGTGTGATAATGTTTGTTGTTTGAGACATAGATGATGAGGAGCGAACATTGTAACCATGTTCTGTATCAATTCTTCAAAGCAAAGTCTTTAAAGTTGGAGGCTAATCTTCGTCATAGAGAAGAGGAACTGTCTGCGGCTGAAGTGGAGATAAATGAACTGAGGGGCCGTCTTAAGGAAAAAGAACAGCTGGGTAACGCTGAGGAGAGTTTTCGTTCAGAACTTGCTGTAGTCCGCAACGAATTGGAGCGAACTCGCAGAAATGTCTCGTCCCTCACAGGTTTGTATTTTACCGATCTTTCACTCCTCGTGATTCCCTATTTGTACTTTGGTGTTCTGTCTGAGTCTCCCCACCCTATCTTCAGTGGGTGGAGTCCCCGAGCTGATATGGCTTCGGAAAGAAAGGGAACGACAGAAATCCCGTATTGTAGAGTTGGTGGGTAAGTTGAAAAGCGAAGCCGTAAAGTGGAACGCTCGTGCTGATGAGCACAACGCCTTAGCAGCTGAGTGGCGTGAAAAGAGAACACAAATGGTTGATATGCAAAATAAGTACAACCATGATCGTCGTCTGTTCAATGATACGCTGCTATGGACGCATGATAACCTGCGGGAAGCTCGAGAACATGCTTCGTACTTAGAGGCGAGAGTGCGCCTTTTGGAAGAAGAGTTACGATAGGCTCGTTACTTCTTAAGCCCCGGGGTTAAGGATAGTATGCTGCATCTTACCGAAGAAAGAGATAATGCTAGGGCTGAGGTCGGCGCTCTTAGTAAAGCCCTAGCAGCGTCCCGAGCTGATGTTGCCCGCCAAGTGGAGTCTGAGAGATATATCGAAGTAAATGTGTATCGACTCCATAAAAGGATGGGGGAGATGAATGATGAAGTCAACCATCTTCGTCACTTGGATTCAATGAAGCAGGTAGACTTAGATGCGAGTCAATTTGCTCTTACGAACCTTCAAAATGGATTATAAGAAATTATCCGACGAGTATGACTTTCTTGATGAGGCACGGGATGCAGTTGTTAATGAGTATGAAGAGGCTTCGGCTAATGTCGAAGGTATAACCTCGTTTTATCGAGTGTGATTCTATTATTTCTTTATTTTAGCCCCTTGGTATTTCTTGTTTTCAGCGCTCGAGGGACAGCTTCACGCAGCAAATTTTGAGCTTGAAAAAGCTCAATCTGCCTTAGTGCAGCAGGAGGGACAAACCAACTATTTCAAAGGGTTGGCCGCGTCTCGTGAGGAAGCAGCAGAGATTGCCTCCAAAGAGCCGGAACGCCTATCTTCATTGTTTTCTCAGGCCCACCAGCGAACCGCTGCTATCACGTATAAAGCTCGATGTCAGTTAGCTGAGGAAACCAACAAAGTCCTAGACAAGATTGAACTTGATCTTAAAGCCGAACATGGTCTTGTCAAGAATTATCCGCGTCGTCTCCCAGCCGCGCCCTTGCCTGGTTCTTCTGGGCCTTCTTCAGGTGGTAGCGTACCCTCATCTCGCAAAGACAACCTTGCTGATGGAGCTGTATCGTCCAAGTAGATTTCTTTTATTGGTCATATAAAGTTGATCCTCGTTTATTATATAGTTTCATATCATTTTTTGTAGTGTTTCTTGCTCTATCTTATTTGCTGAACTTGTAATCAACTCTTTATGGAATGGATCATCCTTTTGTCATACCTGCGTTATCAATTCATTTTTATTTTAAGTATTGTGAAGCGTTAAATTAGAAATAACTTGCTTTGTAAAAAGTTGAGTGTTTGGGTGCGACACCGAAGGTAAATACCTTCGTGATCGTCTTGAGACCTGTCACCCCGCTGGCGAATCCTGGGCCAGAGGATTCCCAAACGGTGGGGGCCGAGGCAGCGTTCTAGGATATGGGATGCTTATTTGAAATATTTACATGCACCCATTCCGTCGACCCGCTGCCTTAAAATTGGTTGGGTATCTCTTTCTGCTGGGTGCCTTCCCCTGGTCTTACACTCATAGACACTGATAGGGGAGCCCTGAGAGATTGTAGATTAACTACTTTCCCCAATATTGTTAATTTATTATGTAATGTACATGCGTTCACCCAGCGGGCCTTTTGACCATTTCGTTTGCTTGAAGATTTGCAAAAAGTTTGTTTGATTGATAGGTTGAGGCCTGCTACTCCTCGTCCAGAGATAGAAACATGTAGAGCGGTTACGCTGCCTTCTTCTTCTGGTATTCTTCACGCAGATGCAAAGCTGCGCTGCTCCTATGGGTAGTACGGTTTGAGCCATTTAGCATTCCAAGGGTGTCGGAGGACCTCGCCTTTCAGATTGCGAAGATAGTAGGAACCGTTTCCCGCAATGTCGTGTATTATAAAAGGTCCTCCCCATGTAGGTGCTAACTTTCCCCATTTCTTCTCTCGTTGATACTGCGGGATTGTTCTTAGCACATACTGCCCTTCTACAAAATTTCGAAGCTTAACCTTTTTGTTGTATTCTCTCGCTAATCTTCGTTGATAATTTTCCATCTTTTGCAATGCTGCTTCCCTCCTTTCTTCCAGGTCGTCCAGTCTCTCTAACATCATGTCTGTTGTGAGATTTTTTCCCATGCTTCGGTCTTTGTGGTTGGCATGAGGATCTCTGTTGGGATGACTGCTTCAGCTCCATAAGTGAGGAGAAATGGGGATTCCCCGGTGGCAGATCTTCGTGTTGTCCTGTATGCCCATAATACATTGTGTAGCTTCACACCACCGCCCCTTATGTTCGTCTAATTGCTTTTTGAGGATAAGGGCGAGGGTCTTGTTAGTAGCTTCCGCTTGTCCGTTGCTTGAGGGTATATGGGGGTGGACTTGTTCTTCCTTATTTTGAAAGTGTCGAAGAGCATGTCTATATTTTTCCCTGTAATTGTTTACCATTATCGGACACGATTTCCGCTGGTATGCCGAACCTGCAAATGATGTTTTGGAATATGAAAGTAAACATCCACGTCTCTGATCCTGGCTAAGGCTTTAGCTTCCACCCATTTACTGAAGTAGTCCGTGGCTACTATCAAAAATCGTCTTTTCCCTGATCCTTCGATGAAAGGCCCAACGATATCTATGCCCCATTTTGCAAATGGCCACGGACTATCCACAGAATTACGTTGTTGCTGGCGCGTGTATCTTTTTGGCGAAACGCTGACATTCTTCACATCGTCGGGACATTCTTGCGGCATCTTGTATCATTGTGGGCCAGTAATATCCTTGCATTTTTGCTTTGTCGGCTAGTGATCTCATGCCGCTATGATTCCCTGCGTCACCATAATGGATGTCGTTTAGAATTCGATGCCCCTCTTTCCTGGATAAGCAACGTAGTAACGGTCCGAGGAAAGATTTCTTGTACAGGACCCCATCCCGAAGATCATATCTTCCTACTTTGGAGAGTATTTTCCTGGCTTGTTTATGATCCGCGGGTAAGGTTCCATCCTTGAGAAACGCATGAATCATCATTCTCCAATCATCTTCGTTGCTGAAATCTTCGTCTTGATTTGCTCTGACAGGATATTCTTCGTCAAAATCGTTATGGATGTCTTCTCCCACCTGATCTTCGATATTTTCTTCCACTGTATCTTGATTGTAGCAAAGGAAAATTGTGATGCAATGAAGGCTCGTATACCTTGTTATTTTGATAGCTTCGATATTCTTGTCCTTCAGCATGGATGATATATATGCTAGGGCATCCGCGTGCCTGAGATCTCTCTGCATAAGTGCCTGAACTTGATGTTCGGAATTTGTGATGCCAATGTTTGGACCAAGGCCATGTAAGCTGAGAGGGTTCGTCGTATACATTGTATTCGAACCCTATTTGCCGTATGACAAGCTGCGAGTCACTTGTCAGTCTTACATCAGTTACCCCCATCTCTATTATCAAGCGGAGGGCATGTACGACTGCCTCGTATTCGACGATGTTGTTAGTATGCTCTTTGAATTCAACCTGAGTGCATGTACGATCCTTTCTCCAGTTGGGGTGGTGATGACAATGCCTATTCCGCCCCTTCCTTATTTTTGGAACCATCAACGAAGACTTCCCATCGTCTTTGCTCGGGTTCGAGGACATCAACTGGATCCTTTTTCCTCGTCAGCTTCTGGTATGCCCCTAATCTCTTCATCGTTGTCCAGGGGGAGGTCTGCTAAGAAATCCGCCAATACTTGGGATTTTTGGGAGTGTTGAATTTCATGGATGATGTTGAATTGGTCCAGGTGGGTGTTCCACTTGGCTATTCTCCTACTTTCCCGCGCTTTTGAGGACTGCTTCCAATGGTGCTTTGCATGGGACGCGGATGAAGTGAGTTAGGAAATAGGTTCTCAGCTTTTGAGTAGCCCATACTAATGCCATGAGTTGTTCGATCTTCGTGTAATTCCTTTCCGCAGAATTGAGGGTCTTGCTGACATAATAGATAGGTTGTTCTATCTTCGTATTGGTTTTGACCAACACTGCGCTAACTGCGTCTTCTGTCGCTGCTATGTACAGCGCAAAACCTCATCAGGATCAGGTTTTGTAGGATGGAATTGAAGCCAGGTATTCCTTGATTTTTGGAAGGCTTCTTCACATTCTGCGGTCCATTCAAACTTACTCCCTTTTTTGAGAATATTGAAAAAATGTTTGCATTTGTCCGAGGATCGGGCAATAAATCTGCCCAAGGCTGCTAAGGATCCATTGAGCTTTTGCACTTCTTTAAATTCTTCGGAGATGGCATTTCCACTATGGCCTGAATCTTGCGGGGTCTACCTCAATGCCCCTTTTTGTTACCAGATATCCGAGAATTTCCCTGAGGTGACACCGAAGGTGCATTTTTCTGGATTTACTTTCATGTGATGTTTCCTCATTGCTTCAAAAATATCTCTCAGGTCTTGGTGGTGATCTTTGCGCAGCCTACTTTTGACGAGCATGTCGTCAACGTAGACTTCTAGGGTACTACCAATCCATGGCTTGAAGATAGCATCGACCATTCTTGGTAAGTTCCCCTGCGTTTCGAAGTCCGAAGGGCATTCTAGTGTAGCAATAAAGGCCGTGCGGGGTGTAGAATTGTGTGTTGTTGATCTTCTTCTGCCAGGGCTACTTGGTTGTAACCAGAATATCCATCCATGAATGATAGCTCTTCGTACCCTTCCACTGCTTCAACCAGTTGATCTATGCTCGGTAGTGGATAGCTGTCTTTTGGACATGCCTTGTTGAGGTTAGTAAAGTCGATGCATATTCTAACCCCTCCTTTTTCTTAGGAACGATGACCATGTTCGAGATCCATGTTGGGTATTTGACTTCCTTGATGAAGCCTGCTTCTAGATTTCGAGCTCTTTCTCTACTGCCTTATGATACTCGGTGCAACTTTTCTTTTTTTGCCTGAAAGGTGGCGTGCCTGGTTTGATGCGTAGCTCGTGTTGGATTATTTTTGGATCAATCCCCGGCATGTCTCCTAACTTCCAGGCGAATACATCCGCGTATTCTTAAGTAGTTTGGTTAAGGAAGCTTCTCTTTCTTCGTCCATTATGGTCCCTATTTTGATCATCTTCGGTTTTCTTCCGTTCCTATGTTGATTTCTTTTACGGGCTCCACTGGTGTGAACATCGGCTTGGGTCCCCAAGGAGGGACGTTCTTTAATTGCTATTTGGTATGTTTCTGTCTTCGCTGGCTGCTGAAGTACTTGCCTCTGTGTTAAGACATATCATTTTGTCAAGCCCTTCCCGCGGTTTCCTTGAGGAACAGGTCTATGGCCTTTTCTTTCGCAGCTTCTTTTTTTTGTCCTTCGGGTTTTTCGCTGCTCTTCCTGTTCGTTGTTGATACGATCCTGAGTGGCCTGGCACCTTTGCAGAGACCGATCTCCCTTGATTTCCATTACTCCCTCGGGTGTAGGGAACCTGAGATATTGGTAGTAAGTTGCTGCCACTCCCTTGAGTTTTGTACCCATTTCGCCAATAATGGCGTTATAGGGGGATGGGGCGTCTACCACGCTGAATCGTGTTTCTACTTCATGGGACCGGCGTTCACCTGCAACACGATGTCTCCCAATGGCTTTGTGGGTGCTCCGTTGAACCCGTAGATGGTGTAATAAGAGGACATCAGCTGCTCATCATGAGCTTCATCCGTTTGAAGGTGTCGTAGAATAAACGTTAACTGAGCTTCCCCCGTCGATGAGGATCTTTTTGAGGTTACATCCGGCCACTGGTAGTGTGAGGACCAAGGGATCGTTATGGTCTTCCATATCTTCTTCGATATCTTCAGTATCGAAGATGATAGGTGCGTCCATCCACTCTTCGTGCTCGTCCACCTCTACGCCATCAATCTTATATAACTCGCAGTTCTTCGAATTGCTTTCTTAGCCTCTTTCCTATCTGCGCTGTAAGTGAGGGTCCTACGGCTTCGGAACAAAATGGTGTTGATTGTGGTTTCCCTCTGGAAGTTGGACTTGCTTGGTTCGTTTGGATCTATCCTCGGTGACTTCCTTTCGTATGTATTGCTTGAGTTCGCCAGCATCAATCAACTTTTGGATCATTATTTTGAGGTTTTTGCATTTCTCGGTCTGGTGACCATTGAAGCAATGATACTCACAGTAATCTTTGACTTCTCGGTCCTTGGGGGCTGTTTTCCCTTAGACCATGGCCACTCCAAATTTTCCCTTCCTTTGATCTCTCGCAAGATCCGAGCGTAGCTAGCATTGAGCTTCGTTAAACCTGATCTTCGAATTTTCGATCGTCTTTTGTCGATCATCTCTTCGTTCCTTCCTATCTTCGTGCGGTCGTTCCACTGAGCTATTCCTTTTGGCCCCGCTGGTTTGTTCTGCGGAATTGGTACGGTGAGACCTTGCGTTTGTGCCCTCGGGTTCTCACGCTGGATTTCTTCAAGACGAGCATACTTCTCAATAATTATTCGAAGATCTCCTTCTGTCTTAGGTACGCTTCCGTGGATCTCAACAAACAGTGGACTCATTCGGTCTAATCCCCATTGTAGCAGTTGATGCTTACTACGGGATCCACACTCCCTATAGCTTGGCAGATCTTGTGCCATCTGTTGGTGTATTCCCTTGTTCTCCTTGTAACCAATTGCCAGTGAAAAAGTTTATCCATTCCGGTGTTGACAGCTTTGTTGTACATGTAGGTTCTCAAGAATTTCTCTGCGAGTTGATCGTAGGAGTTGATGGATCAGGTGGCAGGTTGTCAAACCAAGACAAAGCCGACCCTTCAGACTTGATGGGAAATACCTACAGAGGACGGCGTCTTTGACTCCATCGGGCTAAGATACGATTATAATACCGGATATGTGCCGCGGGATCACTGGACCCGTCATAGCATTCAAAAGTTGGGACAGGGCACTTCAGCGGAATGGGGGTGTTTGCCAGGCGATGAGTTAGGGGCGTGGAGTTAGCCTCTTTCATCACCTCTTCTAGCCTTCCTCCGCCTTGTCTGGCTTTTAGCTGCCTGATCTCAGCCATCATCTCATCACGCAGCTCTTCCATCGCGCGGTGATGTCCCACGTTCTCATACTCAGTTGAGCGTTTTTTTCTTCGATCATCACTGTCGTAATAATCTGAGTCTTCGGCGGCATAATCCGGATCAGATGCACTGCTTCCCCTAGCTTCGTTTGCTAGGATGATTCTTCGGTCTCGATTAGGCTCTGGTGCCTTAGAATTTGCTTCGTCAAGTTGTTGGCTGGTCTTCGTTCTTTTGGAAATCCGATCTTTTAAGTCTTGATTTTCTCTAGCCAGCAGAGCTACGACATCTGCGTAGACCTGATGGCTCTTCTTCAATTCTTTGAACTCTGCCATCAGTCGGTTGGACTGGTTAAACCCCTGATTGGGAGTTCCTGCTTGTACCCCTACGGCCATGGTGCCCCCTTCATCTACTGTGTGTATTACGGGTGGTAGAGGGTCAGCTTCGATTGTTGGTATCTCCAAGTTCGGTCCCCTCGGTTGAGTTCCCACCCGCGGTGCTAGAACCACTGGTATAGTTTGATTCTGACTGTTCGTTGACGACATTCCGAAGGCTGGCGGGTGTGCGGGATGATGTGTCATAGATTCTGCCACCCATTCTCTTTGTTAATGAACTTGGTCTGTACCAGCAACATGTACATGAGCTGTGGTGTTGCGTCGTTATGGTGACGCTGTGGCGGTTTCCCTAGGACTTGGGCTTTGCCTCATTCCCTCTCTTTGTTGATGGACTTGGTTTGTAGCCAAAGTTTTGTTAGCTTCTGCAGCCTGGAGGGCCGCAGCAGTTGCACTGCTCTTCGCCGCTGCTGCTTTGAGAGCCGCGTTGCAATGGAGTTAGTGTTCATAGGTGAGTTGATTTCCGCAACATCCTTCCTCTAATTAGTTGTCTTAGCCTTGTCTCCTTTCTGCTTACTTCGAGTCATGACCGGGGTAGTCCTCGGTGTTTCCTTTGATGAGGCTTTGGTTTTTCTTTCCTCTAGTGTCTTTTCCATCTTGGGTCCTTCTGCATAGGGGAATTTCAAATAAAAAGAACCAGGGATATCCACGTGGATCGGGTTAGTGTTATTCGTACTCGTAAAATATATGGAATAAAAAATGTTTACCTTAAGAAAGAAAAGAGTCGCCCGAGGGCCGTAATAAAAGAAAAAAACATAAAGAATTCAACGGTCTTGTTTTCGCAGTACAAATCCTCTAATACACAATCATGGATCTATATCCGTAGTGAAGACAAAAATAAGAAATCTTTTGGAAAGGCAGATCCGTAGTGAATACCCGTGAATCTGACTATTAAGTATTTTAATTAGTTTAAAATACGCCGCACGTGCAGATCTGAGATAGATAGCCGTGGATTTGTCTGTTTTGAAATGGTGCTCCTGAAGATAAAGACAGTAACCCAGAATAAAAAAGGTTTTGAAAGCACGCTTAAATCTTAGTATTAATTGGCTAATAAATAGATAAGTGTTGCTAAAAATAATAGAGTAAAGCCATAATGCACGTTTAAGGTGAATCACAGGGTAAGATAAATCTTTTACAGGGACGAAGTCCCTGTTTCTAGCGCCAGATTGTGAACACATAAATCACGAGGGCACCCTACGTGTTCACAAACAAGGTTCGCACATGCAAAAAACTCTTGAATTAAATGACACGTGCATAGAATAGATGATACTATCGATTCATTGGCTCAAAGCCTTCAGGCTTATCACTGCCTAGTCGAGTGATACCAGGAATTGATCGACTAAGGGGTAAAACCACAAATACGAGTATAAATACGAATCATAAAGGATATATGATGAATATAAAAGTGCTGAAATATAAATAAGATGGAGATTTACGTGGTTCGGCACTAAGGCCTACATCCACGGGGGTTGGTGTTTCACTATGTATTGAATGTTTACAAAGATAGTCAAATGATTTTTGAGTATACATTAGTCTGCGGAAGCAGGGTATTTACTTACTCTTCCTATTTCTCTCTCCTATGTTCTCTTCTCAGGATTGTGGATTGGTCGACCCCTTTTCTCTTAGTGGAGAGGGGTATTTATAGGGTGAAACGTGGGTCCTACTTCTGAGAAGCCGTTGCAACCTTATCTTCTTGTGCTTTGTGCCCATTACGCAGAGGTCTTCGGTATATCCTGCGGTCTAAGCTTGAATACGAAGAGCTATCCTCGCTTCTCCCACAAGCTGATTGACGCGTGTATATCTCTTAGTATTTAATGCGGGCAGTTGGACATCCGCTCGTGTCAGACAAGTGTCCCTTAGTATGGTCACATCCGTGTCAGTCAACCTCTCTCTCGGCCGTTGATCTTGGATCTTCCTCGGGATAGGATATACTAAAACCCGAGGGGTATTATCTGGTGCTCTTCTTTGCCATCATACCTCTGGGATCCTCAGTCCTTGACCGTCCGATCTGCTGACCGGTGACATTTTCTGATGAGATGCTCCCCTAGGTTATGATTGCGTGTTATCATGTTTTGATGTCTCGCTTTGCATGGTTTCCACGTGTCTCTTCCTGTACACGTGATGGACAATGAAATGTGTACATACACCATTTAAATCTCGGGGATCATTACCCGCCATTAACATGGAACCATATTCCATCTAACGATAAAACATGAACTCATTTAGTTTTTAAAATTATTTTAATTTTATGATGACATGCATGGAACATTTCCAACCAACACTACTGATCAATTCATACCCAAAGAAACCATCTCAAAATATTTATCGTTTATGCGCAAGGGAATATGTAATCATTTTCAAACACTTATAGTTTAATGAAATCTCAAGTCAGATAAATCAAACCCCAACAGAATTATTAAAATGCACAACATTTCCATTCAAAAGAATTATGATCACAAAACACACATTCATCTCACAAGGAAGAAGATGTAGAAATGATAGATCAACATAATAAAAGCAGAAATGAAACAAAGACGATGCACAAACGACCATCTCAAAGAGAATGAGTTAGTAAACCCACCTCGATATGCTTGGACTTCTACTGATAATTCATTTTCTCTTGTTCTTGATTAGCGGCAACTATGCAGATATATCCAACGGGTGGAGAAATGAACGACTAGGTACTTGGGGTTGTCATGGGAAGAGGACGTGTGACGACTAGTTTTTCCTAAGCTATCCTATTCTTTCCAAAAGATCTCTTCCTAAAATTTTACCAAAGAAGATACATATATAGTCCATATAATTAGTTCATATCCCATTTAACACCCAAATTGTACAAAGAGACAAAACGCATGCAAGAAATATAATGTGTAGAATTTGTATCACTACTTTATATGACCTTTGGCCTTCCATTTTGTTTCCTCAAGAGTCAAGTAATAATAATGCATGTTACCTTAAAGGCCTTGAGGCAGAACGCACTCACATGACTTAGTTCGAGATTTTTCTTGGCTATCCATCAAAACGAAATTGTTACTATTCACAATTAAATTATTTCTTTAATTATCATTTGCATGCATTAATTTTTGTATGTTACTAATGTAATATACCTAAGTCTAGTATTCCTTTCAAACGCCATCAGATGAAATTATAAGGACTACTATTTATAAATGTGGGTTTTATATATTCTATGTCTTATGGGCCACATTCGAGAACCAAGATAATGGACCAGAATTGACGGGTATCACAAATCTTCTAAGGGTATCAATCAAGAAGTTCCACTCAATCCTATCAAAGGCTTTAAACATGTCAAGTTTAACTGCCATAAGGTCTTTAGCTTTACATTTTTTGACTGTGTCAACTACTTCATGAGCTATAACTATATAGTCAGTTATTAACCTAGATGAGAGGAAAACTGCTTGATAAGGACTTATGAATTTATCCATCACCCTTTTCAATCTAGTGGACAACAACTTAAGGATTAGGTATTACTAACCGTAGTAAAATGATCTCTAAGTTCATCAGCAATACTGGTTCTATCGGTTAACCATATTCATGGATCAACATACTTCCTTGAAGTAAAACGACCCCTTATAGTGCGAGAGAATTGCTTCCAATTTAATTCTCCTAGTAAACTAGTGACCCGGCGATACCATGAAATCGCATCACCCTCAAGATTTACTGCAGCTATTGGCACCTTCTTGGAATTCTTTACCTCGTATAATGAGAAATATTGTTCTGCCTTAAAAATAAAACCTTCTGGATCAGTACCATCAAATCTAGGAACCTTATGATTGATTGAACTCCCTTTTACAATTCGACCAGTCGTATCAGTGTCTGTTTCAAAGTCAGGCTCGTCCTTCGTACCAACGTCGTCCACTTTTTTTTTGCAGCAGTTTCCGGTGCAATCTGAGTTTCTATGGTTGTTAATTGCTCAGCAGTAACCTTGCGAATGACTTCCATCTGTTAAATTAGTGCCTGAATAGTTGCAGTAAGCTCACCAACTTGTGTTTCTAAAGATTTCACTGTCATCTTCAAGCTCATATCCGTGAGCTCTAGATACCAGATGTTAGGGTACCGACCCCAACTCATCATAAGCTTATGGGTAGAACTCATCCTATTGACTTATAAACCACCCAACTAAGCTACATCTAAACAATATGGGAATAAGGTTGTAGATGGGGAAAAGCGAGTTGTTGGTTTTTAAGAAATTGAGGAGACGACCGTGCGGAGGAAACTCCTTGGACCAAGCGAACTGTCTAACCTCACACAGATGCACTGCAAGAGGGAGTTCTTTGAATTCGAGAGATCAATCTGTAGGATTCCGGCCTAAACCAAAACAATGGTCGTTCCAGAGTCAATTCGGTCACAAGAGAGGATGGGTCGATCTATAGGAGGGAGCTAAGAAATGTGTGAGATCAATAGTGATCGAAATTGTAGGTGTGTTGTGTATTCTGCATGAAGAAATAAGATAAGTTTTGATTGATTGAATTTGCTCTGTTGAGAGTAATTTTTTACGATGAGTTCGTGTTCTCTTGTTTTTACGAAAATTGTATGTTGTTTCAGTCATGATTCAGAGACTTATTTATATTGCTAGAATTGTAAAACACCTTGATCCCATGAAGTGTGACATCTGCTGGAGTCAAAGAGTGGGGAATTGGAAATCGTGTTAAAACCAGTTGCTCATCATGCGGAGACTTATTTGATTTTCCATCCACTACTTTGCTAACTCCTCCAACTGATTGCACGACTTGCTCACATTCTCATCGTGTGTATGAACACATGTGCCGTAGACCGCCATACCAAAACCCTAGTTAATATCCCCCCATGTGACACGATTGATGTCTCGTGATTGTGGAGTCTGCAAGGAAGACGTGTGTTTAGTTAGTCAGTTGCTCACTTCATGGGACGATGAGTCCTTGTATTGCTGAGTCGAACGTGATTTGCAAATGTTCTAAGACTCATGAATCGAACGTGTCTGTTGAGACAGAGGTATAATTCCCGAGTAAATGTTTATAGTTAAGGTGAGAAAATATTGCTCATGAATTGTTGAATATTGATGGTTGAACCAATATTCCTTAGTCTGAGCAAATATTGCTCATTTGAGCGAATGTTGCTCGTTTGATGAATTATTGGTAACAGGACCAAATAAAATATTAATTTAAAATACTAGCAACTGAACCGAGTATGATAATTAAAATGTTGATCACGGGATCAACGTAAAATTATTATTGTTTGAATCTGCTCAGAATTATGTTTTGCAGAGCTTTGGATTCGAAACCCTAATTCTGATCAATTGCTGATTAATTGATGATTTATTGAAAATCAACCACGGAGTGAAGGAGGGACCGACTAGATGGGATGATGAGTCGACAATGTAACGCCCAGATGCTCTAGTAAGAAAAATACCAAAGTCTCTTGAAGACCAGTTGGTGAAAAGATGATTAAATGCTGGTTTAATCATTTATTAAAATAATGTTCGTCTGATCCTTAGGTGATAAAACCTAATAAATTATGAAGAGATGAAGGACCGACCAAGGGGTCATGAAACCGGATCTGGTTGGTCATGGGATCGACTGACGATCGTTTTATGAAATTCCAAATTGTTTGGAAGAGTTTCAACCTAATGTGAACAAATTAGGTCAAATGATGAAAAAGTATGGGACCGGCCTCTTGAAAGCCAAAGATCCAACCTTGGTCGGTCAAGGTAATATGCTCATGTCACCAAAGTGTTCATGTCTCAGTCCTGAGAATTTTGATATTTTCTGGCGTGCATTTGAGCATTCATTTGAGAAAATATGAAGAATTCAGGGTTTTTGCTGAAACTGAGGAATTTCCATGAGATGATGGAAATAATAATAAAATAAGAGATTAAAAGGTGTGGGACCTGCCACGGCTAGGGCATGGCCGACCGACTAGCAGGCCCGGTCCCGTGACACCTTTCCCAATTTTATGTAATTTTATGTAATTTCCTTGATGTGAAGGAAATACCATGAAATTGAGGAGTTTCATAAGGTTAAGGAATTTCCATGAGATGATGGAAATAATAATAGTAAAATAAGGAACCATGAAGTGTGGGACTGGCTATGACCAAGGCATGGCCGGCTGACCAATAAGCCCCGTCCCATAACACTTTTCCTAATTTTATATTATTTTTCATGATTTTAGGGAAATACCATGAAATCAGGGAGTTTGTTGAAATAAAGGAGTTTTCCTTAAAGTGAAGGAGTTTGCATGAGATGTAGGAAACAAATAATAATAATAATAATAATAATAAAATTAGGGCGTGTGGGACCGGACGACTAGGGCCCGATCCCGTGAGCTTTCCCTAATTTTATGTATTAGTTTCACGATTTGAAGGAAATATCATGAAACCAAGGAATTTCATGGGATGAAGGAAATAATAATAAAATAATAAGAAATGCAAGGTGTAGCACCGGCCACAAGTAGGGCATGACCGGGCGGCTAGTAGGCTTGGTCCCGCGACACCTTTCTTAATTATTTATTATTTCCTTGATATGAAGGAAACACCATGAAACTGAAGAGTTTCCTTGAAACGAAGGAATTTTGTTCAAATGAGGGAATTTTCATGAGATCAAGGAAAAATAGTAAAAATATGATAAAATATAGAATTAGGCATGGGACTGGCCAAGGCACGACCGGCCGGTGGGCCCAGTCCCCCAGCGCCCTGGTTAATATTTTATTATTTATTATTTTTCTCCCTATTTTGCATAGGCTCATCGTTCCTTCGTATTTTGGAATGCTCGTTCGTGCATTCAGGTGCTCGTTAGTGCGTTGAACACACTTGCACCATTTTGGTCGGGGCTTACTCGATAATAGCTCAGATGCCCGTACGTTTAATATTTATTACTAACCCATGGAATTCCGCTGGGAAGAACCATGGATTGAAGTAACAAAATATTATGAATATTATAAAATATTTTCCAGGGATTCAGTTAATGAATCTAATGATTTAGAAATAATTAATTGATGGCTCTATACTAGTACGATCATATATGAGCATTAATTATTCAGGAATTGAGCGATATGAGCTTGTTGAAGCGTCATATTTCTCTTATATAGTCAGGGAAAACATTGTTACATCCTGAAGACGTTATTGCTCTATACTAGCAGGCAAGTTGTCTAGGAGCCGTCCAATCTTTTGATTCTACATAGAAGTAATTACTGAAATTTCTCAGTATTCATGAGATATGCCGCTGCCTCAGCTGAGAGACTACACATCTACATACGCTCTGAGAGACAATATTCTCAGTCAGGGATTCTTGTGGCATGAGCTTTCATGCTTTGATGAGAGACACGAGCCTCAATACTCATCTGATTGCTGGATCAGGAGCATGTGTAATTATGGTTTTACGATTTTAGCCCTTATCGAAAATCCACCATCTACATTAAGTCCCCTGCTTAGTGAGGGACAGTCATGTTCCTCAGTCAGCACTGGATGGTGATTTTCTTGTTACAGTTACAGACGAAAAATAAGTAGTTGAACTTAGTCGTAAGATAAGATGTTACCGGATTTTCGATTGCATGAGCAAACCACGGCTTGAACGAAGATCCCAGTGGCATGATAGAGCGCCATTTAGCGAGCATAAATTGGTGTAGAACCGCTGATTCGATGATGGAACCTTGTCGGTTTTAGGATTCACGGGTCCGGCCAAAAAGGAAATCCTCGTGGAATTAGGTTTTGGAAATAAAATTTGATATAAAAGGGAATAAATACCTTTTTTTTTATTTCTCCTCCACACACAACCTGCCACCACCTTCATCCCCTCACCTCCTTCATGCCAGTAGCAGAGGACATCAGGAGAAAACTCTTTCGGGGCTCCGTCGTGGTCCGACCGTCGCCACCACCGTCCGACCATATTCCGGTCGGCGACCAGGTAAGTGAATTTTTTTATTTCGTTGTTTGTTGATTCATGAGTTGTTCATGCTAAAGTTACATACATGCGCATATATGAGTGTGAGTTTTGTAGAAAACTCTTGTTTTTTGAAACGTATGTTCGTTCGATCGTTAGTTTAAGAAACTAGTAACAATCCCTGACTTAGGAGAGATTTTTTTCTATATAGACCTGTGTCTAGTGATAAAATTTTGTCTATGAGCTTTCATGAAAATCAAAACTTTATCTTGATGTATGAATTTTCACGAAATCGGAATAAACCTTCGTTTCAAAGACGGACGATCATGCGAAGAAAAAAGAGCTTTCATTTTTTACAAAACCGTAGAATATCCACGAATTTTTTTTATATAAAACCGCGACACGTTCACGGATTTTTTTTTTTAATGTATGTTTTACCCATACCAAAAATAATGAAATTTATTTGTCATGAATAATTCACGTTTTATATATATAAATACATATATATATATATATATTTGAAAGTCAAAGCCTTACCTCGAGTAATATTTAAAAGTGAACAATTATTTATGATGAAATATTGTTTAGTTTTCATAATTCTATGGTGAATACTCACACGGTGAAAATTATGTTCATGATTTTATGAAAATCAGGTTTCGATTTTTGAAAATAAATGTTTTGCTCATTCTTTGCAGGTTCGAAGAAGCGAGCAAGTTTTGAAGTGTTAACTCTTTTATCACAATCACTATTGTTAGTGGAATCCTAAAAAGGTAAGAGTTAAGAATTACCATTTCATTGTAAAATTGACATTGGCATATCCGTGATTATGTGTCTCTCGTTCCAGACAATGGTGTCTTCCAGCAGTGATTATTCTTCCAGCTCTTCTGAGGAGGATTCTAGGACTTCTACAGCCAAAATGCGTGCCAATACAGATCATGCTAAGAAGGTGATAAATAGCATGCCCCTCGATAAGTTGAAAGCTGCTCGTGATGAGCTCTTGAAGAGGAAAGCCAAGGAGGAGGCAATTACTGAGTATCGAGAGAAGAGACGCAGAATTCAGCGGAAAACACATGAAGCACAGGAGAGACTCCGATCCCGTCCTTATGGTGTAGCCTCAGACTCATATGCTGAAGAAGAGGAACCTGTATGGGAGCCGGTGGAACGCAAAAGTAGGCCATATCCACCACACAGGGAGACTGAGCAGCAGGTCAAGGATGATCTTCAAGCTGAATGTGACGAAGAGGACTACTGGTATGCAATAAATGGTGATCTTGTCGAGGAAGAGTTCTCTAGTTCAGACAGTGATTCTGAGAAAGAGTCTGAAGAGGATTCTTCAGAGAATGATGATGATGACGAATCGGATGACTCCGACAATTAGTCTTGCTTATAATCTTATTTGAACATTCGAATGTTTTTTTTTTTAGTCTTCGTAGTAGACATCTCTTTGATTATTTGAACAGCTTCACTTCAAGATTATGATTATTTTTTTTTGAATGAGAAACCCTTTTATTAATATTGATTCCTTCTGATTGAATCAAATGAATTGGACCAATGTTCATGCACCAAAATACATAATGACCCCTTCGGCTTGCCCTGATGATTTTCATCTGTGAAAATACTAGAATGTTCCACATGTGACGTGCACAAAGCCATGTGGCTATTCTCTGACCATGTCTAGCTTTGGTCATTGTCAGTCCCTAATACGTTATTTTCCTCCGCGTCCCCAGTATTGATCTTGTTTGAAACTTAGGGTTTCAGTAAAACTCGCAACTGAATTGACTATTCGTAGAAGATAAGTGTTCACCGTATATAGTATATATCTTCAGGACTTTGAGTCTATTATATATGTGAATATTTCTTCCATTTCTGAGTTAGTTTCATCATACAGAGGAAATTTTAATTGTCATGCCTCCATGCAGACAGTAGTTCATCTCCTCATGCATCTCCATTAAAGTGGGGATCCAAGAAATCCAATCTGGTACGGGGTGTCCCTATTGTTCCTTCTTTTGTGTAATCAATGGCTGACTAAAGAAATTATTTGTTGCGGATGAACCAGGGTGATCAATGTTTTTCTTCTTCCCCACATAACTCAAGTCCTAAACGCACCATCAAGATCCCTGCTCGTTTCAAGTCTGCATGTGCGGGTGTTGGAACATCTGTGAGTTTTGATAAAGATTTACTTGAATGATGTTTATTCAAATATCTATTAACTCTGAATGTTGTATTTGCAGGTTGATGTTCACGTTGTTGAGGACGGGAAGAAGAAAAGACAGACAACAACAGCAATTGATGATGATCATGTTGATGACGATTCGATCAATCTTGTAGATGCTAATGTCGAGGTCCTTGATCATGAGTATCCGACTGCTGGACTTCCTTTTGACATACCTATGGAACATGTCTTCCCAGATAATCAGCTTGTTGGCGGCTTCATCGTGCACAAGTGTTATTCGCCAATGTACACTAAAATTTGGAGAAAATATGGACATAGGGCTGGCAACGGATAGATATCCGGCGGATATTGGCAGTTCCGATAAGGTTAAGGATTATCGGATATCCGATATCCGATAATATCCGGCGGATACCAAAAATTCTAATTCGATAAGGTTAAGGTTAAGTTATCGGATATCAGATTTTTATCCGATAAAATCCGGTAACTAGGAAAAAACCTAAAAACTTGAAAAAAAACAGAGTCTATCTTTTTAAGTTCAAAATGTTCAGTGAAAAGTATAAACCCACACAAGTACAATGTTTAGAATTTACTCTCAGTCTAGTGAATGCAAAAGAAAGTATACAACAGGCTACAACAAAGCCAAAAAAACAATGTCTCCCAGTCTTAGTGTGGTCTTGCTTGGCTTCCTGGCATATTGCATCAACTTCACCTCAGTCCACGATTTCCATATTTGCATTCACAAATCACAAAGAATCGATTGATAAGAAATTCTGACATCCAACATTTCAGTACCTCAAAGCTTTCACCATTATAAACAACAGGGCAACACAAATACCCACATGTTAACCAAGCAAAAGATATGCAATCTAATAAGTGACTAAAAAATCTGGAGGTATAATACTAGTACTACATTATATTGTAAAGACTGGACGATAGGCTTTCACTAACAAAAAAACGACAGCATATCAAAAACAAACCTTTTAATCTTATGGTCTGAGTCATACATTTTACTCATCCAACAATGCTTATAAACTGGACTCACAGAGGTAACAAGGCACAAAACCCTATTTACAGAGGTAACCAAGCTTTCACCACTTAGTGTGTCCCTATTTCACAACCTACCCTCTAACTTTACAACACATGTGCCCTTAAATTTGTATTTTTCATCAGCACACACATATTTGTCAACACACCACTACTTTAAGATAAACTGAGATGATGAGAAATTGAGAACATAAACTATAAATCTAAAACATAATATGGACAACATGGACAGTTCAGTGAGCAAAACAACATGGCAACAACTATATGATAAGCTACACAAATAGAAAAGGCTGATATAGAATCCACTATATGGTAACAAACTCATACTAAACAATAAATAACACAATGATTTTTCACATGATAGTCATAGACATTGCATTTAAAAGTTACAGCTTTACAAACTCATATTAGTATATTACCCTATTGCTTCCTTGTCTTGAATACCCAATGACTGACATATGGGGTTGGCTTGGGTTGGAAATTGATTCATGATCCCAAATTTCAGAATAACATATACATATTTACTATAAACTTTACATAAAAATCTGAAAGCCACAAGGCAGCATTGCTTGATGATGTAAGTGTTATAAGCTTCTATTCACTTAGCTGTAGTGACATAACAAGATTTGAAATACTGAAATAAAACTATAATCTACACATTCTAACACATATCCCTAATTATTCTTTAAATTACACAAAGCTAAAGGCTAAAGCAAAGAAACTATGGGTAATGTGACTACTGTCACTTTTTTTGTACTTAACATCAACAACTCATAGCATAACCAAGACACCTATGGTTCTTATTACATGTTGAAGGTTCAATACAAACAAATTGAACTGCAAATCACACATCCACAACATCCATAAATCCATCCATGAATTGAGAATCTTTAAGAGACATGAGAATACAACATGTGGATAAACTTCACAACATTTTTTTTAATCAAAATACTAACACTTGAAGTTTACAACTTACATTCTTCTTCTTTGCTGCTACTGGAGTTTTAACACCTTTCTTGGGATCCTGCAATAAACAAATGAAGTAATGGATATGATACTGAGGTTACAATCTGAAAAGAGATCAATACAAATCGAAGCGAATCAATCTAAAAGATTAGCTGAACAGAAACAACAATATGACCAAGAAATCATTCAATCACTTCAATGGCTTATATTCAAACATGAATCAGAAAGAAATTTTCTAGAAAATCAATTGAAGTTGTGTAAACCCTAGAAGAGGGAGGGATTTAGATCGAGATGATATAGAAAAATTAAACCCCTAACTATCAATAGTAAGTTATTCTTCGACCTCATATTCCAGTTCAGTTTAAACCCATCTCAAATCTTTCATCTGTAGCCCTAATTTTTTATTGCAACACATAAACCCTAATTTCATAAGAATTGAACATAAAAATCGAACAAAAATCATTAACAACATAGAGGGGGGAGCGAATCAATACCTGATTAAGAGATTAATTACTGGAGAAGTGAGAACTGAGTGATTAATCGAGAGGGGGGAGCGAGACTGAGACTGAGAAGAGAAGAAAAAAAAAGTGAATCATAAATGTCTCCTCTTCTCTTGACTCCTCGATTAATAGGTATGTGAAAATTACTAGTACGCCCCTACCCTATCGGATATCGGATATTAACCAATCGGATAGAGCCAAATCCGATTCCGATAGGTTAAAAGGACATATCCGACAATTTATCGGATTCGGATATCCGATATAATGGATAAAATCCTATAGGATTTCGAATAATCGGAAACGGATCCCGGATATCGGTTATCCATTGCCAGCCCTATATGGACACATCGCCACCATGGAAGCATGGAGGGGTTTCCTTACAACTCTCTTGACCATGGTTGCTGGCTTGTTGCCTATCATTGACGAGATGGACAAGAAGAACTTGCGGGATGTCAAGAATAAAGAGCTTTACAGATGGAATGATATGATTTCGAATTGTGAGCTCTTGAAGTCAATGTAGGCTGGCTTCGTCATCGTATCAAGATCATCAAGATTGATAGAGTTGCCGTTGTTGCCAACATGATTTCCTCGTATACTGCTATCATGGCAGGAGGAGAGAGCACTAGCTTGGGAATCAGTGAGGGTTGACAAAGCAATTGAAGATCTGAGGATAAAAAATGAAAACTTGCGAACGAAGTTGAAGATGATGTCCAGTAAGAATTATCTGTTATTGGACGGTGTGCTCTAGATGAGCATTTATGATTGTTGTTTTCGAATAGGTTTAGTCTTTTTCTTTAGGTAGAATAATTGATCATGGTATGAAGGAATTTTGTTCATTTATGAAATGTTTAATGAACAAAGGAGCATTTTGCACGCTCTTTGGAGGAACATAAATTATATTTTGAAAAATCCTTGAAATGATGAAAATTTAATAGTTTTCTACGGATCATGCATAATATGCTTTGAGCCATTTACCGTTGATTATATTTCCTTCCTGTAGATGGGGAAAAATGATTTGATGGTTTTTAAGGAATTGAGGAGACGACCGTACGGAGGAGACTCCTCGAACCAAGCGAAATGTTAAACCTCACACAGATGCACCGCTGCAAAGGGGGTGCTTTAGATTCGAGAGATCAATCTGTAGTACTCCGGCCTAAATCAAGACAATGACCGTTCCAGAGTAAATTCGGTCACAAGGGAGGATGGGTTGATCTGTAGGAGGGAAGCTGAGAATGTGCGGAATCAATGGTAATCAAAGATTGTGGGTGTGTGAATTCTGAATACGATAAGCTCTGAGTGATTTAAATTGCTCAATTGAGAGTAGTTGCTCAATTGATGAGTTGATGATCTCGTGTTGTCAGTTTGACGTGAGATTGATGATACTGATGATGATTCAATCATGATTCAGAGACTTATTTATATTGCTGGAATTGTAGACACCATGATTCCATGAAGTGTGACATTTGATGTAATCAAGGAGTGGGGAAGTGGAGATCGTGTTTGAAACCAGTTGCTCAACGTGTGGAGACTTGGTCGATTTTTCACCCACTACCTCGTGAATTCCTTCAACTGATTGCACGACTTGCTCACATTCCATCGTGTGTTTGAACACACGTGCCGTAGACCGCCAGACCAAAACCCTAAGTGATATCCCCCCAAGTGACACGATTGACGTCTCGCAGTTTATTAGTCAATTGATGACTTCGTGGTTTGATGGGACGATGAGTCCATGTAGTCGTTAAGTTGAACATGATGTTCTGAAACTCGTGAATTGAACATGTCATGAGACAGAGGTATAATTCTTACGATGAAGTGAGCAAGTATTGCTCATTCGATGGATCGTTGAATATTGATTGTTGAACCAATATTCCTTGGTTTGAACAAATATTTATCATATGAGCAAGTGTTGCTCATGTGATGAATTGTTGAATATTTGGTCGTCTGAGCATGTGTTGCTCGTCTGATGGATTATTGGCAGCGTACCAAAAATATTAATTAGAATACTGGTCGTTGAACCGAGCATAATTAATAAAATTAATGACCATGAAGTCGTAATAAAATTATTAAGGTTAGAATCTGGAATGATGATCCTTGGATTCAGAATCCCTAATTTGATCAATTGATGATCAATTCATGGTTCGTCAGAATTTCAACCATGGGACAAAGGAGGGAGCGACTACATGGGACCGTGGATCAACTATGTAGTGTCCATATGCTCACGTGAGCAAATACGAAGAACTCCTGAAGAGTTGACGATTTGTTGGTGGAAGAATGATTAAATGCTGGCTTAATCATTTATTCAAAAATGCTCGTCTGAGCCTTAGGTGAGAAAACCTAATTAATTATGACGAGGCGAGGGACCAACCATGGAGTCATGAAACCGTCCCTGGATTGTCCCGTGACCGCCTGACGATCACTTCATGAAAATCCAAAGTGTTTGGGAGAGTTTTGGACCTAATACGAGCAATTATGCAAATTAGGTCAAACTGTGAAAATTGATGGGACCGGCTTCCGTGAGCCAAAGAGCCAATCTTGGTTGGTCAAGATAGCGTGCTCGTGTCCCCAAGGAATCCGCGTCTCAGTCCTGAGAATTTTGATATTTTCTGGCGTGCAATTGAGCATCCATTCGAGAAAATATGCCAAAATTAGGGTTTCGACGAAACTGAGGAAAACACTATGAGATGATGAAAAATAATTATAAAATAAGGAATGAGGAGGCGTGGGACCGCCGTGGTCAAGGCATGGTCGTCCGGTCGTGACCACGATCCCGTGGTGCCTTTTCCTTAATTTTATAATATTTTGATGATTTTATGAAAAATTCATGAATTTTGAGAAATTTGATGAATTTTGGGAGTTTCCATGAATTGAAGGAGTTTTCATGAGTTCAAGGAAGCAAAAAAAAATATTAAAATAATAAAACAAGGGTGTGTGGGACCGTGGAAGGCATGGCCGACCGGCTAGGGCCCGGTCCCACGAGTTTCCCTAATTTTATAATGATTTTATGAAAAATTCCTGAATTTCTAGAAATTTGATGAATTTATGGAGTTTCCATGAATTGAAGGAGTTTTCATGAGTTCAAGGAAGCAAAAAATATTAAAATAATAAAAAACAAGGGCGTGTGGGACCGTGAAAGGCATGGCCGGCCGGCTAGGGCCCGGTCCCACGAGTTTTCCTAATTTTTTTTATTATTTTTAGATATTTCGATGATTTGAGGGAATTTTTCCTAATTTGAGAGAAATACCATGAAATCAAGGAATTTGATGAATTCAAGGAAAACTAATAATAAAATAATAAAACAAAGGGGTGTGTGGGACCGGTTAGGGTATGGCCGGCCGTCCAAGGCCCGGTCCCACAAGTTTTCATAATTTATTTTATTTTATTATTATTTGATGATTTGTGCAAAAATACCATGAAATCAAGGAGTTTTTTCATGAAATTAGAGAAATAATAATAATAATAATAATAAAAAAATAATAAGAAACCGTGGGTGTGGGGCAGGTTGGGACCAAGGCATGGTCGGTTGGCCAATGGTCACGCCCCACACTCCTTTCCTTAATTTTATATTATTTTTATGGATTTATGGAAGTCCATGAAACCGAGGAGTTTCCTCAAGACGAAGGAGATTTGATAAAATGAGAGAATTTTCATCAAATCATGGAACATAATAAAATGCATTAAAAATATAAAACTGGCGTGGGATTGACCACGACACGGTTGGTCGGTCGTGTGTCCGTGCTCCCAGCACCCTGGTCAATATTTTTAATTATTTATTATTTTCTTCTCTATTTTGCATAGGTTCATCGTTTCGTTGTATTTTTGAAATACTCGTTCGTGTGGTGACTGTTAGTGTATCATCGTTGAATACACCTTCACCATTCGAATCGGGGCTTACTTAGAGGTAGCTCAGACGCCCGGTTGTTGATTATTTATTACTAATTGTGGAATTCAGTGGAGAATAATTCACAAAACTGAGTAATAAGATGTTTATTATTAATTCATAGGATCAGCTGAGGATTCGACTACGAATTCAGAATAATAAAGTGAGCATTACCTTTCCATGGGATCGTAGATTCGACCATAGAATCAGAGTAATTAAGGTTTATCTATTACCATTTATGAGACCAGTTGTGGATTCGATCATGAAATCGGAGTAATGAGATAATATAGTTATTGCTATTCTATGAGATCAAGCTGTGGATTCGATCATAGAATCAAAACAATTGCTATTGTCATTCCATGGGACCACTCGTGGATTCGACCATGGAATAGGAGCGATTGTAATTAGGAATAATTAACTTTGTGGCTCTATACGAGCAGAGCAAGGAGCATTAATCATCCCGATATGAGCTTGTCGGTAAGTCATATCCTTTATATAGTCATGGTAAACTCGTTGTTTGTTCCTGAAGACGTTATCACTCTGTACTAGCAGAGCAAGCTGTCTAGGAGCCGTCCATCACGTGATGCTATATAGAAATAATCACTGAAAGTATTCAGTATTCCTGAGATATGCCGTTGTCCGGTCGTGAGACTACATATCCACATGTACTCTGAGAGAAAGTACTCTCCGTTGAGAATTCGATGAGAGAGCCGTGTCTCGATACTCACGTCTGATTGCTGAATCAGAGCTTCGTATAATTATGAGTTTACAATTTTAGCCTTTGTCGAAAATCAACCATCTACATTAAGTCCCCTGCTTACTGAGGAAAGCTGTGTTCCTCAGTCAGCATTAAATGGTGATTTTCCAGCCATAAATAATAATACCAGTGATTGAACTTAGTCATAAGTTGAGACGTTACCGGATTTAGAGATCATGAGCAAACCACGACTTGATGAAAGCTTCAATGTCATGATTGGAGCGTCATTTGATGAGCATAAATTGGTGTTGAACCGCTGGTTTGGACGACGAGTCCGTGGTCGGTTAGGATTCGCGGGTCGGGCCCAATAAAGATATCCTTAGAAAATTAGGTTTTGGAAATAAAATTGATATAAGAGGGATTAATCCTTTTTTTTTCCACGACTAATTCTCCACCGTCTCAGCACCTTCACTCCAGCAGCAGGAGAAGACCGCCGGGATCAGCGTCGCCGCCGTCCGTATTCCGGCGGATCAGGTACGTTTTTTTTTTTTTTTTTTTTTTTTGCTGATGTTTATGATCCTCATGAGTTGTTCATGTTTTGATCATGATGAAGTTATATACATGTGTGCATATTAGTGTGAGTTTTATGAAAAACCCTCGTTTTTGAAAACGCATGTTCGTTCGATCGTTAGTTTTGTAAACAAACTATAATCCCTGATTTAAGAGAGATTTTTTTTTTTTGTATATGAACCTAGGTTCAGTGATAAAACTTAGTTTATGAGCTTTCATGTGTACCAGGGTTTTATCATAAAAGAAGTGAATTTTCATGAAATCGGAATAATCCTTCGTTTTAAAGACAAATAACGATGATACGAAGGAAAATATGTATGATGAACATGTGTCCAGTGATAAAAATTTTCTTATGAGCTTTCATGTAAATACAAAACTTTATCATATGTATGAGATGTGAGTTTTCACAATATTTTTTTGAAATAAACCTTTGATTTAAAGACAAATAACGATGATACGAAGGAATTTTTTTTTTTTTATATATATGCAGCCGTGACATATATTGTGTAAAATATGATGGTATATTTTATTTGCATGAATTTTTTTTCATTAGATAAAATTCTTGAGAATTCATGTAAGCAATGTTGCATTAATCGTTGTTTTTTCGAAAATCAGAAACGTGGGTTTTGAGGAACCTTCGAAGATAGACAATATATTTATGATAAAATATTTTATCGTTGTAAACTTCATAGGTCAGTTGTGTGAACGTTCACATTATGAAAATTGTGTCCGTGATTTTATGAAAAATCAGTTTTGAAATTAATAAAGTTTCGTTCGTTTTTTGCAGTTTTCGAAGAGACGAACGATTTTGAGGTGTTAACTCTAGTATTACTATCACTATTGTTAGTGGAAGTATAAAAGGTAAGAGTTAAGAGTTACCATTTTTGCTGATGTTGGTTTGTTTACATAGTAGTAATCTTTGATCTTCCAGTTCCAGAAAATGTCGACCAACAGTAACAGCAATTATGATTACTGGTATTCCTCTTCTTACTCTGGCTCTTCTGATGAGGATTCCGACGCTCCTGTAGCGAAATCGAAGGCTAGGGTTACCCAGGAAGGGGCGAAGACTAATGTTCCTTTGGGTAAGCGAAGAGTCTCTTTTGCTGAATTCGAAAAGAAAAGAGCTGAAGACAAAAAGGAGGATGCCCGTCAACGTGAAAAAGATCGCATCCGGCGTAAGAGACAGAGGGTTGAGGAGAAGCGTCAATTCTTGGATGGGGTGCCTTCTGATTCTGATGTTGATGCTTCCGAAGGAGAGATCACATGGGAACCATCCGAGCGTTACATTAAGCCTGATCGATATGAAAGAGAACATCGGAGGACGATGAAGAAAATTGAAGCTGAAGCTGCGGCAGAAGATAATTCGGATTCAGATGATGATGTTATCTTCCGTCCACCGGACTTTACCAATGATCCTGACAGTGACTCTGAAGAAGATGATTCCGAGAAGGGCAGTGACGATGAAGCTGACAATTCGGATGATTCCGACGAGTAGTTTTACTTCCATCTTCTTGTAGATGGTAGAGCGTTCCCTTTTTAGGCTTCATAGTGGATATTTTTCTTTTGACTGTTTAAAGACTTTACTTCAATTAAACTTTTCTTCTGAATGATGAACATTTTGTTAACGTCGATTTCTTCTTATCCATGACATGGACCAATGTCCATATATCCAAATTCATTATGACTTGTCGATTTCACGAGAAGTAACATAACATGGATGAGAATTCATGACATGTACAAGGCCGCGTGGCCTATCCTTTGACCGTGATGTTCAGTCCCCAGTGTGTTATTTTCCTCCGCATCTTTGGTATCGATCCTTGAAGCCTAGGGTTCATTGAAACTCGTAATTGAGTTGACTGTATGACTATCACCTCATATATATATATCTTCAAGACTCCAAATCTATGATCCACGTAAATATTTCTTCCATTCCTGAGTTAGATTCATCGTGCAGAGAAGTTTTGATCCTACCCTCTTGCCGTCATGTCGAGCATTAGCATTTCTTCTCAAGATGATCTTCAGTCGAAGCGTGAAATAGCATTGTCTATCTCAGTAAGTTGTGCACTTCTTCTTCTTATCCTTTCTTGTCTCTGTTCAATCGAGATTGCTGATCACAAGAGAATGATTTGTCGTAGGACTGTAAGAAGAATGCTACTCCTCATAATGCAAGGCCTAAGCGGACTGTTAGAGCTCCTACCCAGTATGGATCGGCTCGTGCTGAAGATGGATCGTCTGTAAGTAAACCTATGACTCTTGAGATTATACTGAGTCCCGGGATTAATACTCCTTCGTTTCATCGTAGGCGGATGTCTGTTTCGTCGTCGATGCCAGACGAAGAAAGAGTGGAAAGTCTGTGACCGTGGTTAAGGTTGAGGAAAGCAGTAACCAGACATGTGAAGATTCTGTAGGATCCATGTAAACCGTCTCCGGTGTCCATGCTCGTGAATACCCAACCGCTGGACTTTTATTCGAATCCCCATTGATTAATACCTTCCCAGATAATGAAATGGTCGGCGAATTCGTGGTTCCCAAATGTCATGTATCTCTGTACACCAAGATCTGGAAGAAGTATGGTCACATTGCCACCACAGAAGTGTGGAAGGGTTTTCTTCCAACCCTTTTAACCACGGTAGCGGGGTTATTGCCGATCATCGAGGAAATGAATCAGATGCACTTGCGAGACGTCAAAAACCATGAGCTGCACCAATGGGATGAAATGATCTCGAATTGTGATATATTGAGATTCAACGTAAGATGGCTCCGTCGTCGTCTTGAGATAATCAAGGTTCATAAGGCTGCTGATGCAATTTCCATGAACGCAGCTTTACTGGATGAGGAGAGGATACAGGCTCTGGAGTCGGCTAGGGTTGAGAAAGCAGTCGAAGACTTGAAGGCAAAGACCAAGATTTTTCAGAAGAAGCTTGACGAGGCATCTTACAGGGATTATCCGTTGCTAGATGGTTTGCTCTGAGTGAGCATTTGTGGTTGTTGTTTTTGAGTAAATCTGAGTTTCTAGTTAGGTGAAACAGTTGATCATGGTATGAACAAATTTTGCTCATTTATGAAATGTTTAATGAACAAAGGAGTATTCGTATGCTTTTTGGAGGAATGAAATCACATTTTTGAAAATGCTTGAAATGATGAAGAGGTAGTTTGTTTCGTGGATCAGGCATAATAAGATTTGAGCCATTTGTCATTGATGATTTTTCCTTCCTTTCCTCCATTGATTGCTAAAATTTTGTAGTATCCGCTAGACACTGCTTTGATAACAACATATGGCCCTTCCCATTTAGGAGAGAACTTAGGAGCGGACATGTCTTGTTGAATGTGATTTGCCGTCTTTAATACCAAATCTCCTACTTGAAATGTTCGAGGTCTTACCATTTTGTTGTAGGCTCTGGAGATCCTCTGTTTGTAAGCTTCCACATATTTTTCCACCTTGGTACTCCTTGATTCCAGCATATCTAGCTCAGCGATTCTTGATCTGGAGATTTCGGCCTCATCCCATTGTACACCACTGGATGCTGCAATCCTGGTTGAGGGAACTTTGATTTCTGCTGGAAGTATGGCATCGGCTCCATAGACAAGGGAATATGTGATAGACACATTTTTGTGTCTAATTTGATCTCAATACTATATATTGTTGGCACTCGATTTTGTACTAATTTTGTTATTTTATGTATTTGTAGGTATTTTTTGGAAATAAATATTTTAAGAAAATTCGTCTCGAAAAGTTGATTTTGGCACCCGAAAGGCACGTGTTATTCGGACTCCCAAGTTTGGATAAGGGGTAACCTAATTACTAAGGGGCACCCCCAGGTCACCCCAAGGCATCTGCTATTCGCACCCCAGTCCAGGATAAGGGGCACCTTCTTCAACAATTCAAATTCTCAAAATTGGCGGGAAAAATGTTCACACACAGGAGAATTTTCGATCGAAGAAATGAAGTAGTGGTAGGTCGATTCAATGGCTGAATTTTGGTAGAAAGATGTGATTTAGCCTAAGGAAGATAGTTTGGGTGTCGAATTTGATCGGAATTGTATGGAAATATCGATTTGATTCTCGAGCTCAAAACAGAGCTACACGGAGTGAACACGGCCTGTACACGGTGTTGTGTGTGTTTTGGTTGTGCATGGAAGTGTTTTGGAGGAGTTGGATGACTTATGTGGCATGTATAAGGCTTACTAGAGCGTGCAGGATCAAAGTTTACGTGTGACAAAGTTATAATTGGAAATTATCGTTAACTAAGGGAAGCGAGCAATGACGGATTAAATGGAGAATATACGCAAGTAATGGTCGGATATTTTGGTCCTAAAACACTATAAATACAAGGCAAAAGAGTTTGGAAGGGTTGGCAAGTCATAGGGAGAGAGTTAGAGCCGAGAGAATCGAAGGAAAGGGTCGACAGCAAGAAGAGTTCTGCTGCTGCTCAGCTAAGAACACGAAGAACAAAGACCAACCAGGAAAGTCGTAGAGGAGTGTCGCTGAAATGCGACAATTCCCTATTCCTTTCCCGTGATTTCACAACAGCGTCAACTGCACTTCTCATGTGCCGTTCTTTTCAGACGTTTCTTGTGTGTTGCAAAGGACGGTCATAAATTGATTTTCTTGTTCTTTCATCATTTGTAATCAACTTGTGAGCATTAATAAAATCTTTTGAGATGTATTACACCATGATGAGCTAACTTATTCTCTGGGGCGACGGAGGAAGCAATTCCACCAATAAAAAATTGGTAATTTCTATTTTTATTATTTATGCAATTAAATTTATTTAATTATTTGCCTTGAGTTATAGGATTTTTCCAAAGATTTTTATTAAATAATTGTTATCTTGATTGATGGATTATGCTTGACTTAGAGTTTTTGATATTCCATGCTTTTAACTTACAGTTATTATTTAAAAAAATCAGTTTTAGCAATAATTAAAATTATTTTAAAGGAAAAATTTGCATAATAAATATTAGAAATATCAATTTAAATGGTAGAAAAGTGAAATCCTTAGCCCCAGTTTCCTCCAAAAATATTTCAATCACTTTGTTATTTTCTTTACAATTTAATTAAATCTAAAAAAAAAGTTACCTTCACAAGTTCGAAAGAACCTAGTTTTTACCACTGTCTACAACAACATTTGAAATACATCAAGTTTTTGGCGCCGCCGACGCGGACCTGTGCTTAGGTAGAATTTTTTTTTTAGGTTTATTATTTTTTTTTCCTTTTTACGTTTCTTTTTGTCTTTGATTTGCAGGTTCGAAGTGGAGTACTAAGGACCTTGGAAGGAAAAGCTTAAAGCGGAAGGAGCGAAAGAGGAATTTCTTTTTTTTTTGTTTTATATATAGAAGAGAAAAAAAAGAGAGAGATTTTTTTTAATATTTTTTTTAGGTTATTTTTCTTTTTCTTTTGCACTTTACTTTATTTGGACTTTGGACTGGACTCTTGGACTTTATTATTATTATTTTTTAAACCCTACGGAAGGGTAGTTAAATACAAACTGTGTGCAGGGAAGGACGGTGATTACAATATCACCTCGGCCCCTCGGGTTCGCACACGGCATAGGAGTCGTGGCCCGAGTCGACGACAACGGTTCATCCCCCGTCTGGTACGGGAGGTAAGTCCAATCGAAACACTCGCGAATCCCCTGCAAGCGAGTTACTGTATTCCTTAAGGTGATCATTGATTGAGGACGAATTTGGACTGTCTTTATTTTCCTAGTAAAGGGCAAGGCCTGGCCTAAACAAGATAAGGGTTCGGATTTCATCACCGCTCCCTTCTTGCCCGCTTTAGGAGAACAAAACCTAACGCGAACCCAAGCTTTAAAATCTGATTAGAAAGAGACCTATAGGGTATCGAGCTTGTTAGGAAAATTTTTCGAAGGATATTGGTTATTCTTTAGCATATTCGAAGTTCATGACGGTTTCTGTGAGTTGAATGCGTGACTGCGCCGCCTTGTACTGCGGTGAGGCCTTGGGGTATCAAAGCTCCACTAAGCTTCCCTCGCCTCGATTCAACTTACTTTGACTCGGATTGATTCCAGAGGGGTTTGCTTAAATTGTAACGAATTCCCCTTCGAGAGATAGAAGCTGGTCTAGAAACAATCTAAGTGAGCCATCATGCTTGTTGTTTGCTAGAACTCTCTAGGTTTGCTGTGGTAAAGTCGAGTCAGCCTGCTGTGTGATTGCTAGAACCTTCCTGTTAGTATTTTTATTTCTTTTTGATTTTTTTTAGTGTATGCCCGATTTTGTAATAGGGTTGGAAAAGAGATAATCTAGGCGATTGATTAGCGAAAAACCTAGTAGTTCTTATGATTTAAGCAGGGAGCTCGAAGATTGTTCTTTTGAGAGCCCTGTTTTTGGAAACTTCAGTTTTGAGAATTTATCTCTGAGTGAGAGGAGTACCCTAGTACTCCAATTGTGCTAAGATGGCAACTTTGAAAGATTACATGTTCCCAACTAGGACCAAACCGAGCTTCGTGCATTAAATTGCCAGCCACTACGGCTAATTTCGAGATTAAAACCTGTACTCTCCAAATGACCTATATTCTAGGAAAGGATGATGAGAACCCTTATTTCCATATTAGGGACTTTGAGGAAATTTGTGGGACAATTAGAATAAAAGACCTTACTGATGAAGTCTTGAAACTTAAGATGTTTCCCTTTTCCTTGAGAGATAAAGCCAAGACCTGGCTGAACAACCTACCATCTGAATCCATTGAAACATGGCAGGAACTTATTGCCGCTTTCTATATGAAATTCTACCCTAAGCATAAAACTGCAGCTGTTAGGCAAACAATTAGTGCTAGTGTGCAACAAGAGGGAGAGTCTCTTTATAGATTTTTAGAGAGATTCAATGATCTCCTATCTCAGTGTCCCCACCATGGATTTGATAAGATGAAACTCGTACAAATTATTTATGATGGTTTAGACTATTCGACCAAAGCCATGGTTGAGTCTATGTGCGCTGGTGAGTTCACTAGTAAAAGTGCTGATGATGCTTTTACCTTCTTAGAAGTTATCGCTGAAAAATCCCAACAGTGGGAATCTTGTGTTGAACCCCCTAAAAGACTCTTGGTCAATAGAAGTAGCACCAATGTGGTAGATACGAGTTTTGCGTCTGATGCTAAGTTTGCTGCTTTGTCTAGAAGGTTAGAAGCTTTGGAAATGGGTCAGTCTAAAAATAGGTCCCTTGTTGAACCTAATAGAGCCTCTCAAGTCTCTAGTTGTGGAATAGAGCCCGATAATTCATTTTGGGAAGGTCAGGTTAGTGAAGAGCAAGCTCATGCTGTCTATAACAATGCTAGGTTTGAGAACCGTCAGAAGATTGACCCATACTCAGAGACCTACAATCCTGGTTGGAGAAACCATCCTAATTTTTCTTGGTCTAAGGGTCAGAATCAAGGACAGTCTAGTAATTCTCAGCCTCCCCCAGGATTTGGTTTTAACTCTTCGGGTCAAACTCAGTTTCAGAACATTTCCGAGAAAAACATCTCTGCCTTAGAGGAAAATCTCATAATGCTATCAAAGAACCACATGAGCTTTCAACAAGAAACTAGGCAAGAATTGAAGAATACTTCTCAAAGTATTGCCGAATTAAGACTTCAAGTAGGACAAATAGCTAAGTTTATAAGTGAGAGAGAAGATGGAAAGTTCCCTAGTCATACTGAGCCTAATCCCAAAGGGGAGAAATCGTACCATCATGTGAATGCTGTCACAACCCTTAGGAGTGGAAAGAAAGTAGACAACAAGGTTGCCATGCCTGATAGTGAACATGCTGTAGTTCACCCTTATGAGCCAGAAAATGAGGAGACTGATAGAGTCTCCAAAGAGACCAATGAGGGTCCTGATGAGCCCGGCTTTGTTCCCAGAGCCCCGTTCCCCCAGCTGCTAGTTCCGACTAAGAGGGAGTCCAACTTTAATGATATATTGGAGGTTTTTAAGCAGGTTAATATCAACCTTCCATTATTAGATGCAATTAGGCAGATTCCCTCTTATGCCAAGTTCCTTAAGGACTTGTGTACGCGAAAGCGTAAGCTCAGTGTCCAGAAAAAGCCTTCATAGCTAGTCACGTGAGTTCTATTATTCAGAATACCACTACTCCTAAGTATAAAGACCCAGGGTCCCCTACCATTGCTTGTACAATAGGTAAGTACCGTGTTGAGAAAGCGTTGCTTGACTTAGGAGCCAGTGTGAACTTACTTCCATACCATGTGTACCTTAAGCTAGGACTTGGTGAGATGAAACCTACACAGATGACACTTCAGTTAGCTGATAGGTCCGTTAAAATTCCTCGTGGTGTGATCGAAGATGTTCTCATAGAGGTTGACAAGTTTATTTATCCAGTGGATTTTATTATCCTAGATACCCAACCTGTCCCTGACCCAGAGAACCAAATACCAGTGATTTTAGGTCGCCCGTTTTTAGCCACATCTAATGCGATCATAAACTGTCGAAATGGTATTATGAATCTATCTTTTGGTAATATGACTATTGAGTTGAATATTTTTAATGTCAATAAGCTACATTCTGAGCTAGATGACACGTGCATTGAAGAGGTCAACATGATAGGAACCTTAGTTCCGAAGTCTGTACCAAACACCGAATCGGAAGATCCATTAGAGAGTTGTCTAGCCCGTTTTAGCATGGATTTCGACGATGATAGCAACATTGAACAAGTAAATGCTCTGTTGGATTCTATTCCTATGTTAGATACTGATAGATGGAAATCTAGGTTTGAACTATTACTAGCTACCGAATCTACCTTAAGCCCTTATTTCGAAGAGCCTAAAGATCCTCCTAAGTTGGACCCCAATTATGCATTTGTAGGCCCATCTGAGATTTTGCCTATAACTTCCGATTTGGATAGTGATCATGAAATTAGGCCAGTAACCGTGCTTCAACACAATAAGGAAACCCTAGGGATGACCATAGAGGATATGAAACATCTAAGTCCTATAGCTAGTACACCTCAAAAGAATTTAGAGGATGAACCACCTGATTATAACTCAGAGAAAGCAATTGACCTTTTTCAGGAACCGGATGGTTTAGAAATTAGGAATATTGTGACTAGTTTATGTAGAGATACCCAAAACTCTAAGTTTGGGGGTAGTGAACTAGAAGAAATTCAAGCCATAGTTAAAGGTCTTACGGAGAATAGTGATTACCCTAAATTTGGGGGTAGAGATTGTCAATTATCCCCAGTAGAAGTCCCTAACTTGGGACTCAAGCCTAGTGCATCTGAGGTATCGCTTGAGCCTATTCAGACTCCACAACCTGATCCGCCTGATACTTTTCAGGAGGAAATCCATATATTAGAAACCCACTTTTCGGATGAATCTATTTTTCAAGACACTCTTATGAAGCCCAACTGGAGGCTCTGGATAGATCCGATTGTCTTGCAAGAAACCTTAGATGAGGATGTGCTCCTTCTGTTCATTTTTCTGAACCAGTGCAGTTGTCTCATATTGGTGTTAGCTCTATTTGGTATTATGGACCCACAACTCTTTCGGCTATTGGTATATGACTTTGAAAGGTGAAGATCCTTTTTGAGGTATTTGATGTCTGGCTGAAGACTTTAAACTTAGCACTTCTTGGGAGGTAACCCAATCTCATGCAACATGGTAATATCTTTCCCTAACTCTTTTTCTTCAAGTGGTAACAGTTTCTCCTTGTTCATGCTTTTAATTTTATCTTTAGAACATTGAGGACAATGTTAGATTTAAGTTTGGGGGTGGGGAAGAAATTTTTGTTAGTTTTAAGTTGCAATAAATAAACTCCAGAGCCTAGAAATTTACGCCTATTAAGGATAACACTAACCAATCTAAGTGGATGGAAACATTTTTGTTTTAGGAGTTGAGGAACCAATCTGACTAGATGGAAACATCTATAGAGTCTATTCATAAAAGCACAGAGCTCAGGTGTTAGAAATAACATGATAGTTTCGCCATATCTTGTCGAGTCCTTTTCACTTTCTATTTTTAGTTTTCTTTTGTTTCAAGTGATTTGGTGGGGCACACGATTCAAATTGTTACCTTTGCTAGGGTGAAATAGAGTGACTGAGTTACATTTTAAAAAAAAAAAAAAAAAAAAAAAAAAAAAAAAAAGACCGGACCAGTTAGACCAATCGGAATAAGTATTAACACTTGGATAGCAATATGCGTGTGTTCTCCCTGTTTCCGTCGCCTAAGCAAGCGTGGAATGCAGGACCCGTGGGAACTATCGTGTAATCTGCTGACAAGAAGCATGCGCTTGGATCAAAAAGATCTATTCATGCCGTTAAGTTAAAAAAAAAAAAAATGGTTATGTGTAGTCAACTGCTGGTTCCCTTGTATTTGCCAGTTTGTTGATCTAGATTTAAGTATTGACCACTGGTTCCCTTGTATATGCCAGTGTGTTAATATTAGTCAGACCGGTATCTCAGTCATTTAGGTTAGGTTCATCTTGGCAGAGGCCTTCAGACAGATATGGGAAACACCGTTCACTTTTCAACCATCTACATTTTTCTTTTTCCATCTTCTTAATCTTTTCATGTGATTAGTCTGACTCCGAGTATGATGTCCATCGTGAAACTATCTTAGTAGAGCTCTGTCACTTATATGAATTTTAGTATGCTTGAGTGCAAACTCGTGTACAACAATTGGAATTTCGCATCAGGGTTCTTCCTCTTAGAATCAATAATTGTATGCCAACCAAGGAGGTTCTTTAGTGCTTTCCAAGGTTCTGCGTAGATAGATAGGATCTGGAGTATTGGTTTTTGTGGGTACACCTCTGATAAACCCACCCGAGATTAACTCGGTCACTTTTCAAGAATAAATTTTGCTCGAGGACTAGCAAATAATAAGTTTGGGGGTATTTGATAGACACATTTTTGTGTCTAATTTGATCTCAATACTATATATTGTTGGCACTCGATTTTGTACTAATTTTGTTATTTTATGTATTTGTAGGTATTTTTTGGAAATAAATATTTTAAGAAAATTCGGCTCGAAAAGTTGATTTTGGCACCCGGAGGGCACGTGTTATTCGGACTCCCAAGTTTGGATAAGGGGTAACCTAATTACTAAGGGGCACCCCCAGGTCACCCCAAGGCATCTGCTATTCGCACCCCAGTCCAGGATAAGGGGCACCTTCTTCAACAATTCAAATTCTCAAAATTGGCGGGAAAAATGTTCACACACAGGAGAATTTTCGATCGAAGAAATGAAGTAGTGGTAGGTCGATTCAATGGCTGAATTTTGGTAGAAAGATGTGATTTAGCCTAAGGAAGATAGTTTGGGTGTCGAATTTGATCGGAATTGTCTGGAAATATCGATTTGATTCTCGAGCTCAAAACAGAGCTACACGGAGTGAACACGGCCTGTACACGGTGTTGTGTGTGTGTTTTGGTTGTGCATGGAAGTGTTTTGGAGGAGTTGGATGACTTATGAGGCATGTATAAGGCTTACTAGAGCGTGCAGGATCAAAGTTTACGTGTGACAAAGTTATAATTGGAAATTATCGTTAACTAAGGGAAGCGAGCAATGACGGATTAAATGGAGAATATACGCAAGTAATGGTCGGATATTTTGGTCCTAAAACACTATAAATACAAGGCAAAAGAGTTTGGAAGGGTTAGCAAGTCATAGGGAGAGAGTTAGAGCCGAGAGAATCGAAGGAAAGGGTCGACAGCAAGAAGAGTTCTGCTGCTGCTCAGCTAAGAACACGAAGAACAAAGACCAACCAGGAAAGTCGTAGAGGAGTGTCGCTGAACTGCGACAATTCCCTATTCCTTTCCCGTGATTTCACAACAGCGTCAACTGCACTTCTCATGTGCCGTTCTTTTCAGACGTTTCTTGTGTGTTGCAAAGGACGGTCATAAATTGATTTTCTTGTTTTCATCATTTGTAATCAACTTGTGAGCATTAATAAAATCTTTTGAGATGTATTACACCATGATGAGCTAACTTATTCTCTGGGGCGACGGAGGAAGCAATTCCACCAATAAAAAATTGGTAATTTCTATTTTTATTATTTATGCAATTAAATTTATTTAATTATTTGCCTTGAGTTATAGGATTTTTCCAAAGATTTTTATTAAATAATTGTTATCTTGATTGATGGATTATGCTTGACTTAGAGTTTTTGATATTCCTTAGCTTTCTGAATGAGTTTGACTGCTTGCTTCTTTTCTAGTGGTAGTTCGTTGTCCCGGAGGTATTTGATGTAAGGATCCCTCCAGTCCCCAGTGTGGTGGATCGTCAAAACCTCTAAGTGATGATGAGGTGTTTGGAAATCAGGAAAAGATCCTTGTAAAGCTCTCGATTGAGTCTCCATGGATGGCCAGTAGTACCCTATTATTTGAAGCTTTCTGTAAAGTGTTACCACTAACGTTTTCCCACAGACTTCCTCATGTATGCGCTTGAGCTATTCTTCCGCTTCGTCGCTCCCAAGACATCGTGATAGAGATCCATCAGGGTTTCGATAGTATAGCCCTCCATGAAGCAAGAAGTAGTTTTTCAATTCCTTGAGGCTGACTTGGCCTTCTGAAATAGAGCTGCTCAATTCATGAATGATGGGTGCTCGCCAATTGTTTGCTGGAATGTCTTCGATCTGAGTGAGCCAAGTTGATGATACCGTACGTCTCAGTACAGTGATCGTTTTCTGTGCTCCTTCGAATTGCAGATTGGAGGCGAGAGTTTCTAGGCAATCATCATGCCTATTGTTAGTCCGTCCAGTATGGACGATCGTTGCGTCAGAAAAATAGGTCAACAGTCGCTGAGCTTCGGTTCTGAATGTAGCAAGTGTGATTTCTTTGAGAGAATACGTTCCATTCATCTGGTTTACCAATAATTTTGAATCTCCCTTTATCTCGAGGTGTGTTTCTCCTGCTTGCTTGTCCAAGGATAATCCTAATAAGAAGGCTTCATATTCCGCTGAGTTGTTGGTGCAGTGGAAATCCAACTTGAACGAATGTGAGAAAACTTCACCAGATGGAGACACCAGCACTATGCCCGCTCCTCCGGT